>NC_034594.1:48081579-48093494 GCF_900095145.1 Mus pahari
CTCCTCCTCCTCCTCCTTCTTCCTCTTCTTCTTCTTCTTCTTCTTCTTCTTCTTCTTCTTCTTCTTCTTCTTCTTCTTCTTCTTCTTCTTCTTGGAATAAGAAAATATGTAATTCATTTTGGATTTTACTGAAGCTCACACATTAGAGATTTGAGGAGTTTTAAGGAGAATCTGGAGGGTTTTTTTGGTTGTTGTTTTATTTTTAATTGTGTGTTGGGCTTTTAAATATCAATTGTATTTTATATTCATATTAACATGAGATTTGGGGGACAAGCAAGAAAGGAAAGGTTATAGTTTAAGGTGTTTGTATATTAAGCTGACAATTGACAGAGGATGAAGCACACTAGTTATTTTCCTGTGAACTCAGAAGAGGGGACATTTAGCTGAAGAACTACCTGCCTCAGTTGCACTGTGTGCATATCTGTGATTGCTAGTAGATACAGGTAGCCCAGCACATTTTGGACAGTGCTATCCCTGGACCTGGACAGTATAAGAAAGGTAGCTGAATATGAGCCTGGGTGTACAGTACTAAGAAGCATTTCTCTGTGTTCTCTGCCCCAGTTCCTGCCTCCAGGTTCCTGCCAAGAGCTCCTTCTTTGGCTTCCTTTGATGAGGATATATAAACGTAAGATAAAATGAACCCATTCCCCTCCCAAAAGTTGCTTTTGGTCAGTGTTTTATCACAGCAACAGAGAAATAAATTAGAACCTATATCTACAGACTTGAGGGTTAGCTTCTACAAGCTGATAAATTTACCCTTAAGTAATATGCTATGGTTTTTCCTCCACCCTCCTTTGATATCTATAGTTCTGATTTTACTTTTACAAATTTATTTTTGCAGAGTCATAGATATCTCTGTGCACATTTAGAAAATGATTGGATCAATTCCCCCAAGGAGTACCACTCTCACTCCACACAATTCCCAAGAAATGAAAATGAACTTAAACTATTGGCTTAAATACTGAAATTTGAGGAAGGCTTTGCTGTGATATATAGTTTTCCATGGCTGCCTTTCTGTCTTCTGTCATCTCCCTCTTAATTGGTGGGTAAATTTGACAGCTCTAGAAGCAGAGGCACTAATAGCAGTGTCAGGGACAAGGATTGAACAAGCTTTTCTACGTTACCCCTGTGTCTCAACCAGGGGACGTACCAAATGTCTAATTTTAGTTTTTGGCTCAACACCAAACACCTGGAAATGGCGTGCCGCCAGAGAGGAGTACAAAGCTAAACAGTAGGAGAGCAAGTGCATCTGTCTCCTCTTGTTTTTCCCTTCTCAGCTATTAGGTAAATAAGGTAGTTATTAGGTAAATAAGGTAGTTATTAAATGATGACTTATGCAAAGCCTGCAATTTTAGTGTTCACATTTCATCCTACCAACACTTACCAGGCTACTCAGTACATAATGTTTTGATAATATTTGTATGAAAACCAGCATGACTTCTTGATACTGACTCTAAGAATGGATATGAAACTGCAATTTTGTTGTTGTTGTTGTTGTTGTTTGAGAAAGGATGAATACAGGAAGCAAGGCTAGTGTTGGATTTAGTGAAATGGAAAATTCAAACGTGCTAAGTTTTCAGTTGCTGGATGTTGTTTGAATGTTCCTCCACACAAGTGCCTGCCGCAGCACTCAGGACTCCTGACTCCATCTCTTCACCCGCAGAAACCACATTTCCTCTCTCTCCCTCTCACTTCACCAATCCACAAACCCTTTAACAACCCCTGAAATATGGAGACATTTCCCGACATCTCCACAAATATAACAGAAAGCTTTCGTGGTCTCATGTAACCAAACTTATAACCATGTACACGCCTCCTGTGACCAAGAAATCACTCATTTCTCCAGTGTGTCCAATTCAAGATTCTTTGCAATAGAGTACATGGTGGTGGGGGGTGGGATGGGGGCTGAAGGCCAAATCCTGCTGCTACAGATTTTAAAGGAATCAAACACACAAATCAAGAAAATCAGAGCAATGTAATATTTTATCTAAAGCTTTGTACTTTCACATATAAAGTTACTTTTTATATTTTGTTTTGATTGGTTTCCTGAAGAAAATGTATAGCTATTTCTCTCTGGTTTCAGAAGAGATTTGCATGAACATGAACTAGAACCAACTTTAGTAACATAATTATGAGCTCATATATATTTTCTAATGAATCCTACATAAATTATCTACCAGGTAGTGGCATGTAGCTTTATCTTTGGCTTTTATTAATAAAACTACAGGTTTAAATGTCATTTCATATTATATTGCTTTGTAGCAACATTCTCTTGGTTCTTTTGGTCCCACCAGTCCATTTCAGATGCCGAGTAAACACCTAAGCTGTAGGTGAAGCCTAATGTTTTTCCCTCCAGTGCTTTCTTCTCACTTCCCAGTGTTTGACATTTCCTTCTGGGGACAAGAATGGAACCTGTTTTCTTCTTACACCAGTAGCACTCAGGGTATGGGAAGGTAACACCTTGTGTCGGTTTGCTAGGACTACCACAACAATTATATATATATATATATATATATATATATATATATATATATATATATATATATATATATATGCCATAATATCAGTGTTTTTTTTTTTTCTTCTGATTCCAATCTCTATGGCTTGGCCAATCTTTCTATCAGATATACTTCCCTCTGTGTGTCCAAATTTTTCTCTTCTCATAGGAATGATGCTCAGATTATAGTGCGGCCCACCTGGTTTAGTAAAATGTATGTCAAACCCCTTTTAAAGACTTCATGTCCAAATAAAGAAAAAAAAAAGTCACCTTCAGAGGTATAGAGCATTCAAACTTCCACATATGAATTAAGTGGGAGGACGTGGCTCAACTCCCCAGACACAGAAAAGACGATTGATGAGTAAATTTTTACCCTCTACAGAGGCTCTTTGCCTCTCTGAGTGTTAGAGAAACAGCAGACATTGAGTCCAATGATCTACTGCCATGTCTACTTGCTGTTGGCTCATATTCCTTCTTTGTCTGGTTCCTAACACTTCAGTACTTGCATCTTCCCAGGAGCACAAGTATCTATAGAAAGCTTACATCCTTGCTCTGTTCGCTTAACTGTCTAGGCTGAGACACATTATCTCACTTCCTAACACTCATGAAATATAGGTCTTACTGTTGCTTTATAAACAAAGAAGCGAGCATAGGAAGATAAATGATCTGGTCAAGGTCACAAAGGGAGAATGGTGTAAAAACACAACTCTTTTGTCTCCCAGCATGCACTGTCTCTCAGGTACTATTTAGCAATTTCTATATATTATCAATATAAAATCCAGTCCATTCTCCCTAGCAATTTGAAAAACTGCTTCAATGGACTAAAGCTAAAGTAGACATTCCAAGTAAGTGGTATATCTCCCTATCAGGAGATAACTAGCCTTTCATTTCTTTCCTGAACCTTCGATTTGATCATCCTTTCTCCGAGCTTGCCCTAGTTTTGTAATTGCTTGTTTTCAATAACAATATCAGTATTACATTTTCTACATATTACAATAAAATACAATGTCATTATTATTATCACAAACCACATCTTACAGTCAAATTAGAGGGGCTCTTATATCTTAATCAAAGCTAAACAGCTTAATTGTTCATTAAACATGAGAGTAATTTAGTGTCCTGCCAGGCAATCATTGTTTCCTGAAAATGTGAAGCGATGAGGTACAAAAACTGCAAACTGAAATATTGCCCGTGGAAGCTTATTTATTACATCTTCTAGCTAAAACATTCGTAACTGAAATTTATTGGTCCATACTCCCTTCATTATAAATATTTTATGTTCTGCCTAAGGGATCCATGTCTTAGCATTTAAATGTCTCAATCCTGTGTCATTAACAGGAAGAACAAGTTCACTGGGTGGAATTTTTACCCTTTACTTCAGAATGTTACAATAATAATAGGCTATAAATATGTTATAATTATGCCTTTGATCACTGCTGTAGTTTTCTAGCCTCAGTGAATACAACTGAAAAACTAAAGCTGAGATGCTCCACAAAATGGCAATAACTATCCTTAAGAGTCAGCTGAAAATCATATTAGTGAAATATAAATATTTAGAGTAGCTGTGATGGTATGCCATTTTGTTCCTGTTTCTCCTTCTTTAATGTCAAAGAGTACTTATACCTATCATCAACTGTATATCTCAATGGTGACTGATGTTTATGTTCTCTGTAAGCCCGTTTTGTTCTTCAGCATCTTAACCATCACACTTACCCTTGTGGTGCTGCTGGCAGCCACTTAAATCTGTTGTTTCTTTAAAAAGTAAAAGTGAGTTTCAGCAAATTTCCCTATGTATAAATTTGTTTTGATTTTTAATTTTGAGATGTGGTGAAGTTGTATGGAGACTGTGAATGTGGCTTCTTACAGCTGTCTGTATCATCATGGGCAGTGGGTGCGGAGTTACATTAGAGGAGGCATGTCAAGAAGAGAGCACAAGAGCAAGGGACAGAAGAATGGATGGCAGGTGACCCTGTCTAAGGACTGCTCTGGCACAGAGAACATGTCAGATTTTACCTATTTCCCTCCAGATTTCATATCCTTATGCTAACCCTAAACACAGATTACTTCAGAGTCCAAGAACGTGTAACTTTTCTAGACCTTGCAGTGAGCTATGATACCACAAGCTACTATCACTCATATTAGACTTATAGTAGTTTAAAAAAAAAAAGAAAAAAAGATGGGCATTCTAGAATTCTAATAGACCTTTTGTGAGATTTCTCTTATATGTCATTTGAATCCAAATCAATTGTGAACATAAGCTTTTGTCACTTACTCTGAAGATCATTGTTGTTTGTCAACTTGCTGGATCTGGACTCACACAGGAGACAAGCCTCCCTCCAGGTACACTTTTGAGGAATTATCTAGATTAAGTTAACCTTTTGGCATGTTCGTGAGAGAGTATATTGATTACTTTATGTGAGCTGGGTAGGCCTATCTCAAACTGGGTGGCGGTATTCCCTAGGCTCATATCCTAGAATGTGGAAAACAAAAATAGGAAGCTAGCTGAGTACCAGCATTCATTGTTCTTGGCTGATTCCTGATCGTACTTTCAAACTGTGAACCAAAAGGACATCTTCCCCCTGTTCTGCTCCTTTTGTTGGGATGTTTTATTACAAAGAAAAGTAAATAAGACAATTACTTTTATTCTTCACATGAGAACATAAAGACAAAACCACCCTTGAATTTCAGTTTAGTGAAATTTGAAAATAAAACTCTATAGCCAGTTGTATCTTGGTGTCTTTGTTTTTCTTCCTGTGATGAAATACATGAGACTACATAATTTGTAAAGATTGAAAATTCAGTTCTCGGAGTTCTTGAGGCTACAATATTGAAGATGAAGACACTGGCAGGTTTGTTGTATGATATAATGGCCCTTTGGTCAGAGATGCCACATAAAGGACAAAAGAGGATGACCAGTTAGCTCACAGGGCAAAGAGTGAAAGAGATGGAATCCGGTCACTCAAACCTTCCTACCCAGATCCTGCCCCAGCGGTTCTACCTTCATGACTTACTCAACTCATCAACATCTCCTGTTCAAATATAAACTGTCCTGATTAGTTTAGATTATAATTTTGGTCAAGGAATACCTGGAAAAAAAAAGAGTCTTAATTGGGGTATAGAATAAATCAAATAGATCATAGCTGTGAGAACTATCTCAGTTGATTGATGTGCAAGGGCCAGCTCATTATGAACAGGACAATCCTTAGACATGTGGGCCAGGGCTGTAAAGAAAGTTGACTGAACATGAAGCAGAGAAAGTTAACTAGTAAGCAGCCTTCATCCATAGTTTCTGCTTCGGTTTATGCTTGGGTTTCTGCCCTCATGATGGCCTGTGACCTGGAAGTGTAAGCTGAAATTAACCCTTTCTTTCCATAAATTGCTGTTGCCATGGCAACAGAAGAGCAAATTAGAGCACTTGAGACACACTGACAATTAAATTTCAAAACAATAATTTTACATCCATTCAAGCCATAGACTGTGGAACCACATTATTAATAGAAGAAATACACAGAGAAGAGAAGCATTGATCCCTTTTAGTATGTATAAATTGACAAGGACAATTTTCTTAAGAAATATTAGGCTTGAAAAAAAAATCTAAGACCTTTCTTTGATCATATTTTCAAATATTGATTCCTCTAATCTGTTGATGGTGCAAAACTGATTTTGATTATCAATAGTAAAGGAGACATATCAATCATACTGGTATATTGACAGGTTTTATTGTTGTTTTAATGTCAGAAATATTTATAAAATTTGAGGGATCTGATTTAAGGTTAATCTTTGAGTGTGTAATCTTGGTGAAGATTGCAGAAATTTAATGATATATAAGTTTAAGATTTTTTAATATGATTTAAGAAACCTACTTCAGGGCTTGAAGAACACTTGGTTAAGAACACTTGCCATTCTTGTAGAGGAAATGGGTAACAGTTCAGATGGTGGCTCATAACATCTGTAACTTCAGTTGCAGGGGATCTAAAGCTCTCTTCTGGCCTCCTCCAGTGACAGGCACGCACTTGCTACACACGCATACATGTAAGCAAAACACTTACCCATATAAAATTAAGAACGAAAAAAAATCTCTACAAGAATGAGCATCCGTTGATGCCAGACTGTCCTAAGACAGAGAAAAACTGAAGGGAAGTGCACCATATAGTTAGTTTTTCTCAGAGCTCCTGAGGTCATTTGCAACTTTCTTCCCAAATAAATTTGCTGAACCAATGGTGTAAATAAAGACAAGCAGTAAAGTCATGTTAACCCGGAGCACGGACAAGGCATTTGCTACAGTTTGGGTGTGGTTTGTAAGCTTCATCTCCAGTGTAGCACCGAGAAGGAAGAGGCCATGGAACCTTTGAGAAAGCATAAAATGGGAAGTAATTCGGCGACAAGGTCGTGACTGCTCTTGCTAAGGGCTTAATGCAAATCTTACACTAGTGAGTGAGTTTCTGCATGAACAATCGCTATGAAAAACAAAACAGTCTTCCCTCCCCGACCCTTCCCTCTCTCCTCCTCTTCCCCATCTCTCCTTTCCACTTCCTCATCCCTCCTTTCCAATTCCACATCTCTCCTCTTCTTCCTGCTGTCTCTTCCCCTCCCTCTGCCTTCATACCTCATCTGCTATGTGATGCTATCCACACTGAGATGAAATTTGTTTTTCCTTTGATGGACCTCATTTCAGTTGCACATCTTTGTGTGTGCATGTGTACTATGTACACGTGTTCCTGTTCATGTGTGTATATATGTGTTAAAGGTATGTGCACCAAAGTATTTCATGTATGGAGACTTTTACCAGGGTAAAAGTCATAGTTCAGGTAGGCCAAATGTGCTTCAACTCACAGTTCCTGAAAGTTCTAGCAATAAACTTTGGCAACAACCATGTCACACTAATACCATAGGCACACAAACTGAGGAACTAAGGGGCTATATTTGCAGTTCAGTTTCAATGGCTTTGGCTCAAGCATTTGATTTAAACATCTGATAAAACCTAGAGGATAAAAGGCTGTGTTCTGCTTGTAATTCCATATCCCAGTCCAACACTGAGGGAGCTAGAAGCAGGAACTCAAGCCAGGCCTACTTGCTATTCTCAATGGCATTATCTCGAACCAAGGAACTTAATCACTTCCAAAAAATAGAAGAGAAACCATGAAGGAATACTCCTTTATGGTTAAGTTACAAACTGGCTTGTACTCAGCTAGCTTCCTTATATAGCTCCAGATCACCTGCTTAGGGATGGTGCTGCCCATAGTGAGCTGGGCCATTTTACACTATTTGAAGCCATCAAGACAATCCCCCACAGACATATTCACAGGCCACTTTGATCTGAGAAACTTACATTTCAACTCCCTTCTCAACTAATTCTAGCTTGTAATAGGGGATATTTTCACACATGCACACACACACACACACACACACACAGACACACACACACACACAGACACACACACAAATAGATTCCAATGGTTGTCACAGAATTCTGGGGGACAGACAGTGTTGTGTGTGTGTGTGTGTGTGTCTGTGTGTGAGATAGGGACGTAATTCCCACAGAGACCCCCAAGAGTGAGTTGCAAGTGGAGCCATGAAAGAGCCTCCAAGACCACACAGAGACTTATAGGAGGACCACAACATGCAACTCTAACTTTTGAGGAACAAAATGTAAGAGTTGCTAAGTAAACTGGGCCTAGTAACCATCGTAAAGATCGCCTGAAACCTCAGAGGCCCAACTCCTACTCCAGTATACCCAAAGTAGAAGGCATGAAGACAAAAGAGATAATTCTGAAGTTTTAATGTTATTTACCTAGCTAGAGTCCAGTTTCACTTAAGACCAGTTACCCCTTCTTGTCTGGCCTATGCCTACCTTATAGTTGTATTTTAGAAACATGTAGATTTTAGCTTTATATACACAGAAGGGGTAGATCCACCCTTATGTCAGATTATACCTTGAATCTCATATTTATGTCTGATTCATATAGGACTTAGGACTTCACACTTCTACCTGGGCCTGGGATGTGCTACTATTCTGGAGTGACTGGGGCATAGTGAATATATTTCACATGTTAAATGATTAGATATTGGGGGGCTAGAGAAGAAGGGTAAGATTTGACTATGCCATCCCAATAGGATGTATCAGAAACCAGAGACCTAATCCCCACACCTTCAATGTACAGAAGTATGGCCCCTTGGGATCCCAGTTAAGTCATAAGGATTAATGTTAATTATCTAACAGCGGGAGGCTGCCGCTCAACAGCTTGCCCCCTCATAAACTCTCACTTTCTACTGTAGGGTGATACAGAAAAAAAATAAAAAAATGAAATAAAATAAATACCTCAATGAGAAGTTTCTTCCTACAGCAGATGGGAGCACTCAGCCCTCAATGGGACGTTTCTATCAAATCCTTCAGGGATCCCCAAAGAACATAAGGCAGAAAGAGTGTAAGAGCCAGAGGGGTTGGGGACACAAAGAAAACAAGGCCTCTAAATCAATGGGAATCAAGCTCATTTGAACTCGGAGACTGAAGCAGCGATCACATGGAGCTCACAGGTCTGTACCAGGTCTTCTGCATTTATAGTATGGCTTCCAGTTTAGTGTTTTGATGGGATTCCTGAGTGTACAAAAGAGTGGGTCTCTGATTCCTGTGCTTTCTCTTGGGATTTTTCTTCTTCTGTTTGTCCTGTCCAACTTTGATGTGACAGTTTGTTTTTTTTTTTTTTGGTTTTTTTTTTTTTTTTTTGGTTTTTCGAGATAGGGATTCTCTGTATAGCCCTGGCTGTCCTGGAACTCACTCTGTAGACCAGGCTGGCCTCGAACTCAGAAATCTGCCTGCCTCGATGTGATAGTTTTTTGTTTTACATATTTTATTTTGGTATATTTCATTATTATATTATAGAAGCTTATTTGTTTCCTCATGAGACCCAGAAAGGGAGTGGATCCTAACAAGAGGGCAGGTAGGAGGTACTGGGAGGAGTGGGGGTGGGGGGAGAGAGGAAAACCATAAGTAATCAGAATATTTAGAATGAGGGGGAAAAATCTACTTTCATTAAAAGAAAAAACAGAACCCCCTGATGAGTCTTAGCCCCTCAACCTTGAACCTCCATGCTTTATAAATTACTTCTCAAGTATTTGTTATACCAACACAATTTCAAAGAAAAAACCCATACAGAACTAACAATAATAATAAAACATATTAATAAGGTAGAACAGGAATATTATCCAATTTTAAATGGACTAAGACAATAGAAACAGCCTTTACTAAACTATTTACCACAAACATTTATTTATCTGAATAAAGACCCACTAGAAATATATTCCACAGACGAGGCTGAGGAATAGTGAGCAAGATTTATTTTTATTTAAAAATAAAAGATAAAATTGGGTTTTATGCCAGGAAATAGAGAGATGGAAGATGATTTCAGAAGTTCACATAAATGCAATTCTAATAGAACAACTGCAAATAATGAAGCCACAGAGGAAGAAAAGGGTCAGACAGCTCTAAGAAACCAATGTGGTTGCTGAGCTCAGACTCTGAAGGGACACACATAAAAGCTAAGCATCGCTGGCCCTCCTCCTGGCTAGCCGGAGCGTGCAAATGCAGGCATCATAGTTACCACTCACAGAACCCAGGCATATGTCTCCAGAACCATCAGTCTTATATATGTATGAAGACAAGGTCCAGCTTTTCTTTATTCATGATTTAAACCTTCCCTAGACCTCTTTTGCTTTATCATCCAAATTTGGCCCCTAAAACCACTTATGGCTCTAGGTTCTCTTTGGCTGAAAACTAGTCTTTCTCTGTACTGAGGACCCCAAACAGGGTGGCATAAAACAGCTTCAAAAAAATTAGGAACAGCAGTTTTCCTTAGAGATAGAAGGGACTGAAACATAAGCTTAATTTACACTTTTTAAATATCTTAGCCTTCCCCATGAATTCAAAAAGTCAGATGGCAAAACAAAAAACATCACCGTCAGAGAGAAATTCATGTAAAATATGGCTTGGATTTGAAGGACCTAGGAAGTTTGTGGTAATAAATCAGTAGAAGGGTTTGACTTCGGTGGTTTTTTTTTTTTTTTCCCCCCCTAAAACGTTTTATTATGTCAAGAAGCGAAGGAAAAGTCTTTGTTTGATATCAATACCTTCAATGATAACAAAGAAAACAAGGCCTTCTTCCTGGATGAAAAAGGCAAAGTGTATTGATAAGGGGGAACCTGGCGTGTTACTGAGTCTGAATTTTCTCTAGAGATTTCTAAAGAGCCTGTAAATTAGATCATTAAACATTGCCGGTAGCCTTTGAAGAGCTCCAAGCAGTAGTGGGAAAGAAAATCATATGCTGGAAAAATAGTAGCCAATCTTGAAAAATGGGACAAATGGAGCCATAGCAAATTAGTGTGAAGTGTTTCATTGATTTCAGTTAAGGTTTTAGAATTTTTTTACACAGAGGAATAGGTGTGGGGAACATAAAGAACCAATGATCAGCAGGAGTCAATAGAGCCTCACAAGAACAAGTCTGACTCATCACAGTTCATTCAGCATGAGTCAGAGCCTTGGCAGGGAACACACACACACACACACACACACACACACACACACACACACAGTAATAACAGGACGCACCATATCAGTGACCGGTGGGAACAAGTCCTACCCCCAGCAGGACTGGCTACATAATTTGTAGGGCTCCTTTCAAAACAGATGGTAGATTTTTAAAATAGGAATCACAGAGCATTAAATTAAATGTGGAGCCCTATCATGTCATACAAACAGGACATCCCCGACTCTTAGATGTCAAATAGCAAGGCCATCTGAGAACCTCCATAGAGTTGTGGTTTTATCTTTTGAGCTAAGGGAGAGTTCATCAGAGGGACTTTCAAGCCTTCTGAAGAACTAAGGCACACTATATTGTGTGTGGCTGTAAGAAAGGAATCTGGTGAAATCTCATTCCCCTACTCTCCTACAATCTCCTGTTCATTCAGGACAAAGGAATCCAGCTAATCTAGTACAGAGAGGGCCCTTGAGCACAAAACAGGGCAAAGTAGACTGAGAGAAGCAGAGAGGATGTACTACATATCTTTGTGAGGTCATGCTATCAAATCTAAGAAACCTGTAAGATAAACCTATAAAGACTTTACAGAGGCACGGGATATTTATGAAAAGTTTGTCTTGGAAAAGCTGGAGAAGCGTGTCCTACAGGCAAAGGTCCATAATGGGTTAAACCACTCTAACCAAAGTTCCTGAGAGCTGGATAAACTACATGCTGGAAGGAAGGCAAGCGCACAAGCGCCACAAGAAGCACCGCAGGTTCTTCCATCTTGTTCAGTTATTCACTTTGCACTTACAAAGGTGTTGTTTATCAGGCATGGTTTACAGATGCCTGGGAAGGTCACTAAGGAAACAGGATGGCAAAGTTAGAACCCAAAATTATGACGACAG
>NC_034594.1:48093834-48101890 GCF_900095145.1 Mus pahari
CTGAAGATAAAGAAGTTAATATTTATCATGTATTATGATGACTCAGACAAGAATGGTGGAAGGGAAAGGCTTGAGATGAGTCATGAGAGCAAGGGATTACCCAAAAAAAGCAGATTAGATTTTCAGCAGCATTAATTTAACAAAAGAGGTGATAATCCAAATCCCGAATTGTGTTGATCACACCACACCTGGAAAACTGGATTTGCTTTTGAATGGCACAGGTGTCTTGTGACACATTCTGAGAAAAGTAAATAGACATAGTGAAGACAATTTTAAGTAGAACCCCACCCCCACCCCCCACCCCTGCCATGTTCTGGCCTGGCTTTAGTAAGTAATAAATATGACAACTTGAAAATGAAGGTTTTGCTCTAACTGTTCTATCGATAAGCAAAATAAGAAGAGACATACAATAAGTGAACTGGATGAAGCTTGCTTCCCTACTCATCCTCATCCCCAAATGTAGAGGACGGAGAACCTGAGACAAAAAACTCAGTCCTGGGCCTGTGCTGCTTGCCCACGGGGAGACAGAAAACCCAGGGCTGCAATGCTACCTACAGCCTATAGGTACAGCAGTCGTGCCTGGTAGCCAGCAAGAGGACAGGGAGATGTCTCTGGAGTTCCTACAATAACATGCCATCGCTCAATAAGGCTGGCACTAGCCTCACCTGTACCTACAGAGCCCTAGTAGCTGCAGCCCGCGCTGTTTGGCCTGCTGGGGGCAAGGGTTACAAGGCGTCAGTTCAGCCCAGTTGTGCCCACTGAGCCAAGCCATACATACAGTGGCCAGCATTGAGGACATGATAGTGTGCCGTGGCCTGGAGCTCCGGAGGAAATACGCCATAACCGAATAGGAGTGATCCAAGACTCACGAACCAGTACCTACTAGCATGGATGCACTGTAGCTTCCGCCCATGATGCTTGTCCTACTGGGCGTTGGAAAGCGCATGGCAGCAGTGCTGCCCGCTGACTATCAGCAAAAAGGTCAAGCCTGGTGAGCCTCGGGGTGGCAGATATCATGGAGTACAGGAGGTATGTAGCAGCCAGGAGCTACCCAACCTGTCCCTGGATGACCTGCCTAGCTGCCATATCACCCTGACTCTGATATTTGAGACAAGTTTTGACAGCGGTTCAGTATCTATGGTGCTTCGGAAATTAGAAACGTTATTGGTCAATAACTCGTGTTGCAGATTTGAACGCCACCACAACAAATGAATATTCGGTGGAAAGGTGAGAAAGAGGCAGAACCAGAGACACGGTGGACAATGATAGGTGTGAAGGAAGCCTGGGGTGGATAAGGGAACGTGTCCTTGCAGAGTAGCGCTAACTGAATGGCGTGGAGCACTCTGGAGCTCAGACTCTGACTCTGCCTCAGAACACGATGCCCAGCTGCACCATTGCCCTGGTTCTGAGCAACAACAGGATGTCCAAGATGAAGGACCATTTCTGGACTGGACCTCCTCTAAAGACCTCTATGGTACATATTGCCCCTGGAGGCCACTTCGGTATCTGTAGTTCTCTGCCCTAGATCATGTTAAAGCCCAGGGTTTCTGTGGATTTCCAACAGGAGCCCTGTTGATGTCACTGGTCTGAGTTACCACTCAGAACTCAGACCATGTGGATATCCATAGTCTGTGCCTGAGACCTTACTGATGCCCTTGGCCTGTGCTGAAGCCAAGGGCTGTGACGGTGCCCACACACCCTGTAGCAGGAGAGGGCTGTGTTCATATCCATGGTCTATAGTGCCACTGGAGATTATGACATGGGCTGGTATGAGAGACAATGTGGATGTCTGTGGTCCATACCATGTGTAAGTCCAGGATCTATGCTCCCACTGACTGTAGAGGACAAGGCAGCTACTTTTGACACAGTATTGATGACTGCATGCTCACAGTTGAGAAAAGGGACATAGAAGGCTTCTGTGACAACACCTTCCCTCACGTCAATCCCTTAAAACCCTAACAACCTAAACAGAAAGCCACTGAAGAGAACTCTTCAAACTTTTGATAAGGATAATGAAGGGATGCTCTCTACAAGTGATGGCTTCTGACAGGGGTGTGGGTAGGGAGGGCTCTGGTTTTCCTTTAGGGGCAGGTCCCTGGAAGCGTGACATTATAATGCTCCAGTGTCTAATTGGACTTTTTTTTTTTTTAATATATCTTCTTTTGAAGGGGGAGATGCCAAGGGTTGGAGGCTGGACCTGGAAGGACTGAAAAGTAAGCATGTTCAGGGTTCATGATGTGAAATTCCCAAATAATCAATACAAATGTTATTTTTAAAAAGAACTCAGTCCTTTTGGGAGAGAAGAGGGGCATGATCTCACAAGCATTCACATGATTCCCACACAGAGTAGTTCTTGCTCTAGCATGGTGACATGCTTCTCAATTAGCTACCATTGTGCTCATGGAATATGTAGCCATGTGCTAACACACAATCATGTCTATGCCTTGGTATTATAAATAACTGAAGACATTTTTAAGGCTAATATAAAGAAGACACAAAGAGACCAGTACCATCTAAATAACATTACAGTTAGCCACATCAGAGAAAAATGATGATGGTCCTCTAATATCTTAAGATATAAAACAGGGTATTAAAAAATTAAGAGACTTTTAACAGTCCAATTTCCTTTCCTTTTTATCCCTTTCTTCCTTTCCTTCTTTCCATCTCCTGTTTCTCCCTTCTTTCCTTCCTTTCTTTTGTCTTTAAGACAGTATCATAAGTACACATTCTAGGAGTACAGGCAGGCTCAGTTGATGCTCCTGTTTCCTAGGACAGAACAGACTCAGGGGAAGCACGTCCCAGTACTGACACATGGATGAGTATAAGAACATAGACTGGAAACCTGAAGGCTCCTGTGGAAGCTAAGAAATGCTTACTGACAGGAGCCTGATATAGCTGTCTCCTGAGAGGCCCTGCCAGAGCTTTACAAATACAGAGTTGGATGCTCACAGCCAGCCATTGCACTTAGTGCAGGGTCCCAAATGGAGAAGTTAGAGAAAGGACTAAAGGAGTTAAAGGGGGTTGCAACCCTATAGGAAGAACAACAATACCAACCAACTAGAACCCCCCAGAGCTCCCATGGTACCAAGGAATACACATGGCTCCAGCTACATATGTAGCCGAGGATGGCCTTGTCATGCATCAATGGGAGGAGAGGCCCTTGGGCCTATGAAGGTTCAACAGATGCCCCAGTGTAGGGGAACTGAGGGCGGGGAGGGGAGAATGAGTGGATGAGTGGAGGAACACCCTCATAGAAGCAGGGGTATGGGGGATGGAATGGGGGTTTCTGGGAGGCAGGGAAACGGGGTAAGGGTAGGGTAAAACACTTGAAATGTAAATAAATAAAAAAATAAATTTCTTACTGTGAGAAATAATAATAATAATAATAATAATAATAATAATAATAATAATAATAATAATAACACAGACTGGATGCTGATATAGCAGAAAGATTTCTTAGGCAATACAAGCAATAGATGGGTATTTGAGCAGCTTTTAAAGATCTCCTCCAATAATGAATTTCCACGGGTTACTGTTTCATCACCCAAGCATTTATTGACTTATTGGCTACATAGTCAACATCATTTCAAAAGCTGAGGAAATGAATAAATGGAAACAAGTCTTTTTCTCATAGGGTTTAAATCTGATAGAATAAGAAAATGATAATATAATAATAAAATAATAAAACGTACTGTGTCAGTGAGGGTTGCAAAGAAAAACAAAGCAGGGTACAGAAACTGCTGGCAAGAGGGGAAGAGCACGGATGGGAAGGCCAGCAGAGGCCTCTCTAGCTAACGAGCACACACCTCCAGTAACCGAAGCTATATCCGCTGTGTACCTTCTTAGGGTCCTTATCTTTCTTTCACACCGTTCTTACCATCTACACAGTCAACTCTTAACTCCAACAACCAGAATGATTTCCTAAACTCAGAAGAGGTTAACAGTGAAACTATTACAGGAAAATTTGAAATCTGAATCAGCTAAAAATCTAACACTCTTGGCTTAGAACTATCCATGGGTATGGCCACATACCTTGTATCTGTACAATTCCTTCTCCCAAGCCAAAACTTTTTAATAATGTGTTGTTGTGGTTCTGTTTTTTATGGTCTAAAATTGAATGTTTATATTTAATTTGAAATTCACATTTCATGGCATGGGATTCAAAATACATTGATACTAACATGCGACCAAATCTGCTTTTGAGGGGAAAAAAAAGTAAGCATTGTTATAGTAGTCTCTTCAAAGCTAAGAGGAAGGAAAAAAAACAATTGAAGTATAAATCCAAATTATACTTAATTTTTATGCTTAAATGTGTGTGCTTACCCAAAGTGGAAAGAGCTATCTGGAGGATCATTTTAAAAGATTATTAGAATAAGAAACAGTTTTCCACATTATACAAAAATGTCAAAAGGATATTGTTTTAACTTTCTACTCACAAATTCACAAAGTTAGGCATTAATATAATGTATTGTTCCTGCTTACACTAATATCAGAGACAGATTTTTTAAAAAGGAAAACTGTAGTGCTAAAATTTATACGGCTACTTTGGTGAGTTTTGAGAAAACCTTAGAAGAGAAAGGATGATTGAATCACAGAGAAACCAGAGTATGATAAGTATAGCTCAAAATAGTCTCAGAATGTGTGAGGAAATCCAGGAAAAAGCCTCAGAGGTGGCATCTGCCAAAAGCAGTAGGCACACTATGCAAAACCATCAGGGGACATTTTTTTTTTTTCCCCACACTTTTACTTCCATCCTTCATGACCAAGGAGAAAACAACTGATTTTGGAGTTTTGACTTTTGACTTCAAAACCAAACCTAATGGTTATGCACATATCAGGTTTATGCTTTAAGTCTGGTTTCTCCTGGCTCCCAAACGAATCACCATCCCACTGCTTTCCCAAACACCAGTTAAAAGGCCTAAGATAACCCGGAGCCTGGAATTTTAAAGCAAATTCCATGGTGCTTAAGAGCACCAGGAGAGCACCACATAGGATAGTCTCTCTTTCTCTCTCTTTCTCTCTCTCTCTCTCTCTCTCTCTCTCTCTCTCTCTCTCTCTCTCTCTCTCCTCAGAACTGTTTGAGTAAATATATGAAATATTTGGCTATGCAAATAACAAACCAGGAAGACATTAAAACCGTTATTCAATAAGTCAATGAGAATGAGTTTGATCCACTCCAGAAAAGGATTTGAGATGTTTATTTTCCTTTCTCTTCTGATGCTAAGTTTCACTGTATGCTAAATAGCCCAGGCTGGCCCCAAATTCACTATCCCCTTGTCTCTTCCCCCTGAATGTTGGGTCTACATGCATGAGCCACACCAGATAAGCAAGGAATCTCTTAAGGCATTAGCTGTGCAAACACCCTACAACCTAACAGCGCCAATATTAGGCTTATTTCAAATTAAGAAAAAAATTCAGAACTACACAAAACTTACACAGAAGCATTCAACAGTGCCATTTGTAACAACCAAAACCATCAAATAACCTAATCACCCGCTTAATGGATGACTTTGGGGATCAGTGAGAAACAAAACAAAGCACTGGCATTCCCCTTTCCAGGGAGGGGACTTCTTTATGAAGTTGACAAATCCTGAGGACTATGCCGGGGGGTGGGGTGGGCGGAGAGCAATTTCCCAAGGTCACATACTGTAAAATTCCACTTACATAAAATTTCTGAAGTGGCAAATTGTGTAAATGGAGATTAGCTTAAGTCATTCCTGAGATTTAAGGAATGGGGCAGTAAAGGAGACAAGAAGTCGGATGGAAGCACAATCATTATTTGTTACCGTGAGGTGAGGATACCGCCAGTACGCCTTGGTACAAAACTAAAGATTTCATGTTTACGAGAAAAAGCTGGTAAAATGTTCATGGGGACTCGCTATATCATTTCTTACGATGCACCGTATGTTCTGCCAATCATGGCTTGGACTGCCATCTTGACAGTACTGCCAAGTTGGGTTCTACTCTCCAGAAAGGCATTATCTGCTTTCCCGCCAATGGAATCGTAAANAAAAAAAAAAAAAAAATCCTCAGCAAGAATGAGGATTGCGGTAAAGAAAACAGAAGGAAAGGAAAGCCTGGAGGCAATCCAAATGGACCTGTGGATATTAGTGAAAGATTGGTAGCAAGGAAGACCTTGGCCTGGCAGAGAACCTGGCGGAGGCTGACTGCGCCCCGCGCCCCCGAGGACAGCATCTGCTTCCCCCAGGCTGGAGGCCACCACCAGCTTCCTGCTGGGTCGCTCCACTCTCCTCCGCCAGGTGGAGCCTCAACTCACGCAATCGCTTTTTTTTGCAAGGTTCAGAGGTCACGCCGTGGGGGCTGAGGCAAACCGGATGAGGCGGCTTTTGACCACAGAAGCTCGCTGTCCAGTCGCCTCCCAGCTCCAAAGGCTGCAGCCAGCTCCTCTCGGTGAGGTTCTCCGCTTCCCCTTCCCGCGGGACTTCCCTCCAAACCTCCCCAGAAGGAAGCCATCATGCCCCATCTCCGAGCTCACGAAGTCCAGCAGCTGTTGCACAACAAGTTCGTCGTCGTCCTGGGGGACTCGATCCAGAGAGCCGTCTACAAAGACTTGGTGCTCCTGCTCCAGAAGGACTGCCTGCTGTCCTCCAGTCAGCTGAAGAGCAAGGGCGAGCTGAGCTTCGAACGCGACGTACTGTTGGAGGGCGGCAGGTGGGGACGCATGCACAATGGCGCCCACTACCGCGAGGTGCGCCAGTTCTGCTCCGGGAGCCACTTGGTGCGCTTCTATTTCCTTACGCGTGCCTACTCGCCCTATGTTGAGGACATCCTGCAGCAGCTGCGATGGGGCGAGTATGCCCCCGACTTGGTGATCATGAACTCGTGCCTCTGGGACCTGTCCAGGTACAGAAGCAATTTCCTCAGGAACTACCGAGAGGACCTGGAGCGGCTCTTCCAACGCCTGGATCAGGTGCTGCCCACCAACTGCCTCATGGTATGGAGTACCACCATGCCTGTGGCCGAAGTCGTGTCCGGGGGCTTCATCCTGCCCGGTGCCTCCTCCGGGTGCCCCTCACGCCTGCGTGAAGATGTGATGGAGGCCAACTTTTACAGCTCCAGGGAGGCCGCAAGGCGTGGCTTCGATGTGCTGGATCTCCACTTCCACTTCCGCCGCCATGCCAGGCAGCATCGGCTGAGCGATGGCGTGCACTGGGATGAGCGAGCGCACCGCTACCTCTCGCAGCTGCTGCTGACACATGTGGCAGACGCCTGGGGTGTGATCCTCCCAGCCCACAACCCCGTGGGAAGGTGGATCAGAGATGGTCCTGTAGAAAGACAGCCAGACCGGCCAGACCGAAGGCATCCTCGAGACCACGGCCACCGTGAGCAGCGTGAACCTCCTGGGGCCAGGCATTCTCCCGCTCCCAGGTACCACCATCACCACAGCCCTCAGAGATCTTCTTCCCGCTCTCGAAGCCTGTCCAGCCGCAGAGAGGATCGTATTCCCTCCTCTCCGTCATCCCACCAGCAGCCGTCCTACAGAGATTCCCCGAGGCGCAGACATGGATACTCCAGGGAAACCAACTCAACTGATCGTGAGCATAGACCCGGCCCCATTCGCAGAGTCTATTCCCACCATGAAACCAGGGAGTCTTCCCCTTACCCTAGCCGGCACCACAGTGAGTCACACAGATCTCATAGAAGGCACAGCCATCATCGGCATACTTAAGCCTATGAAGAGGCAAGGGGCCTTAAAGCCGCCTGACTCTAGCATGGCCTTCAGTAACCCTATCTGAAAGCAGTTTCGTTTTCTTAGCCATTTCTTGGGGAAGGAAGCCCAGATCTGGATTTCTTCTCCCCATGCACTTATATACCTGTTGGCATTTGTTGGGAAATAATCCCCATGAAAAAGCACTCCTGTTGTTAAAGAGAGAGGCCTAGAAATGAGTTAAATCTGAAAGCACTAATCTCTGCTGACATTTTTTTTCCTCAAGTAAAAGTTAAAAAAAAAAAAAAAAAAAAAAAGTCGATTCAGAACTATATTGATTTCATCTTGACCACTGGTTTCTGCGTGTGTTAGTAGAACTTAATCTCC
>NC_034594.1:48102190-48115914 GCF_900095145.1 Mus pahari
TTTTTTTTTTTTTTTTTTTTTTTTTTTTTTTTTTTATAATCTACTAAGTTGAATTCAGGTTGCTTGTATGAGCCTGGAGGAGGTGTTCTTGAACCGTTTGGGGGGGGGGGTCTCAGTGAAATTGCATGGAAAATGCACTGAGGTGTTCTGGAGTCTCTCTGAATCCACCTAGGCAGAGCCCCTGCGCCCCCCATTATCATCATCCTCTACCATCACACGGCCATGATTACGGTTGACGAACTAAGGTTGGTAGATCAGTATCACTCCACACAGTCTGCTTTCACACCACATGCTCTTGGTCTTTCAGCATGTGCATCCTTTAGGTTTGGGCAACCATTTCATGATAACCACTGTATTTTTTTTTATTTTTTTTTTTAAAAAGTCATTTTATTCCTTCTGTTCTCCACTATCTCCTCCAAACCTCTGGAAACCAAACCAAGGGTCCATAACTGTTCCTATACTGATGTATATAGAATGTTACATAGATTTATACCTTTTATAGTATGTGACCTCTCTGTTTGGCATATTGTACATATATATGTTTCCTTTATGTCTTCTTATGGCTTAATAACTCATTTATTTTTAGCCCTGGATAACATTGCATCATCGTAATGTTCCACTGTATGTTTTCCCCTTTCTCTTACTATAGAAAATCCCAGTTACTTCCCAGTCAGGGAAATTATTAATAAAATCGTTATAAATATCTATATGCAAGTGTGTGCGGTTTTGTGCGGCCGTGAAGTTTCAGTTCATTTCAGTCGGTGTTGAGGACACTGCTGCGGAATTGTCATGATGACTGTGTTAGGTGTTGTAAGAGACTGCCTGGCTGAGCGCATAGCTTAGCCATAGGACACAAGCCTGGAATGCATGAGACCGGAGTGTCTGTCCCCAACACTGCAAAACAAACCACAACAGAAACCTTGCAAAACTGTCTGCTAACTTTAACACACAGTTTCTCATTCCACTTAACAGAGCTCCTGTTGCTCGGTGCCCATTTAAGCATTTGCTATTACTGGTGTGGGGAGAATTTTTCCAGGGGTTGGAAAAATTTGTATATATGTGTGTCTGCTTCAGCACCATTCATAAAAAAATAATTATTTTCTCCATTGTATTACCTGCTCTTTTACCAAAGATAATTGGACTATATTTGAAGCTACTATATCTGAACTCTCCATTCTGTTCCATTAACCTCCTTCTTTGTTCTTTCATATGGATCACATTGCCTTGATGGCTGTGACTTTATTCTAATTCTAGAAGACAAGAGCTACCAAGCTCTATCTTATATAATTCTTCCATATTGTGTGGGTTACCCTGGGTAACTGCTCGGTATAAAATGTAAGACTAAGTCTTGAGGATTATAGTGATAGCTATGTCTATAAAATGCTGGAGGGCCTATGTTTGATCCCAAGACCCATGTTTTATAAAAAAGAAAGGAAAGGAAAGGAAAGGAAAGGAAAGGAAAGGAAAGGAAAGAAAAGAAAAGAAAAGAAAAGAAAAGAAAAGAAAAGAAAAGAAAAGAAAAGAAAAGAAAAGAAAAAAGGGACATACTTGTAACCCTGACACTGGGGAAACAGAAATGAGCAGAATCCTGGAACTTGCTAGCTGGCCAGTAGCTCCTACTTGCTGAGTTTAATTTCCAAGCTAGTGACAACTGTCTCAAAACAAACAAACAAACGAACAAACAATCATAAAAAGTAGAAAATGCCTGAGTACATTGAATGCTTTGAATGTTGTTCTCTCGATTACAGGGGGAGAAAGAGAGGTGGGGGGGGAGGGGGACAGGAGGGAAGAAAATTTGCCTTAGAGCTTGCTCCTCATGCAGTGGGTACATTGAATCTATAGTTCAATGTAGAATATGTTGACAATATTGAATGCCTTTACTCATGAACATAGACTTTATCAATTTAGTTCTTTGATTAGGGGTGGAGGGTCCTCATATATGTTTTAATGATATTTTGTTCAATTTGTGTCTCAGCACTTCATTTAGGGGAATACTAATATAAATGGTGGCATATTCAGGAATCCAGCAGTACTCTAATTGTTGAGTGCTGATATAAAATAAGTCAAGAGAGCCAGGGAACTGGCTCAGGAGGGAACAGATGCTTCTTAGGCAAAGCCTCAGACTTTGACTCCTAGAAGCCACAAGGTGGAAAGAGAAAACCAGTTCCAGAAAGTTGTCTCTGTCTTAGCCCCCCCCCCCCCCCCGGCTGGGACACGTGCATGCATACCTGCTTGAGAAGATGGAGAAATCTCCCTTCCTCCCTCCCACCTCTCCCACCTCCTCATACAAATAAATAGGGGAGGGGGAGCAAGGGGCATTTGTGTCCTCCAGTTTTGCTCCAATCATTTTTGCTTCAATTATTTACCAGTCTCAAAATATCCCTGATTGACTCATTTGGATTTTGTACTTGCTATTCTGTTGTCTCTGAGTCAGGAGACTTTAACCAGTTCATAGCTGTGTACCTGTTTGTTTTATTTTATTTTGTTTTTTTTTTTTTAATGAAGTGGTCAGAACATCCAACGTGTCCTCACAAGGGCATAGAGAAAGAATACAGATGCCTCCCTCATCTTAGAAAGATGCTAACTGTAAGGTTTGGAAACATTTTCTTTCATTTTATTTTCCAGGTTGGGGTAGCACCTCCCCATTTCTGATTTCCTTTCTTTTGAGTGGGTGTTGAATTTTCTAAATTTCTGATTCTGAAACTATTACCACTTGGTTTGTTTTTAGCTTGTGATAGGCTCCACTAATTTAATTTTGAATGTTGAATCCACCTTATAAAAGTATAATAAATCCCAATTTATCATAGTATAAAACTACTTTTAGACATTTTCGGATCTGACGTTTTACCTCTTTGATTTTGTGAGATATTTGTCTATGTAGTTTGTTTCATGTAACTCCTCCTGTGTTTCTGTGTTAGAGTGGCATTGGCTTCATAGAATGAGTGAAGATACATTCCTTTTGCTTCTGTCTTCTGCAGGGGACCATGGAGAAGTAATACAAGTTCCTGCTTAAATGTTTAACAGACTTCATCAGCAAATCATCTGGCCTTGAGAGCTTCTGCTTTAGGAACTTTTGTTTGATTGGTTCTTTTTCTTTTTCTTTTCTTTCTTTTCTTTTTGTTTATTTTTATTTTGCTGCTGAGAACTGAATATGAGGCTTCTCAGATATTAAACATATGCTTTATCACTGAGCTACACATCCATCCTTTTTATTGATAATTCTCTCATTTTTCCTAAGGCCTCCTGGCCTCCTAGCTAGATCTTGAGTCAAGGATTCACACAATTTTTGGTGTGTTTGATTTCTTTCTTGCTATGTTCCTGTTACCAGGTCCTTTCTTCCTACTTTCTTATTGTTTCTTTCACCCATTAGATTTACCTCCTTTCGCTTACTTCATAGGTGAAGGTTTCGAGCATTGAGTTCACCTCTCTGTTCTTTGCAATTACATACACCAGTGCTGGGTATTTCTCTCAAGAGATTGCTTTTGTTGTGACACACAGGGTTTGGTGAGTTGCATTTCCAGTTTGACCTAACACTTCTCTTTTTTTATTTGCATGTGTCCACAGTACACGTGTGTGGCTTACAAACACAGTGTTCAACTCTTTGAGTATTTGGGGGGATTTTTCCATCTTTCTCTGTAACTGATTTCTGTTTTAATTTCACTGTGTACCAACAGCAAACACTTCATGGTTTTTGATCTTTAAGTGTGTCTAGGTCTATTTTATGAAAGTAGAATGTGAACTCTCTTGGCAAATATTTCACATGAACTGGTGAAGGTGTATTCTGCTCTGAATTAGACAGCATGTTCCAATAGAGACATTGATATTCAGCTGATTGATAGTGCGTTTGACTTAACTATCTCCTTCCCAATTTTTCTGGGTATCTCTGTCACTTATAAAGGGTATTGAGGCTTAAAATGGTGGATTCAAGTGTTCCTCTTTAAACCACTACCATGGTTTGCCTCCTGTATTTCAATGCTCAAGTTTTAGGTAGAGAACACACTAGGGATTGAATATTTCCTTAAACAATTGATGCCTCTGTCATAATGTAATGCTCCTCTCTGGGCTGATAATATACATTGCTTTGAAGTTTGCTCTGGGTGAAATTAATATAGCAAATTCAGCTTTCTTTTGATTTATCTTTCTGTCTTTGCATTTAATCTATATGCCTTTAAACTTACAATATGTTTCTTGTGTAATAGATTGTTTTATCTTACGATTCATTCTGACAATGTGTTTTA
This sequence comes from Mus pahari, assembly GCF_900095145.1. Taxonomy (NCBI): domain Eukaryota; kingdom Metazoa; phylum Chordata; class Mammalia; order Rodentia; family Muridae; genus Mus; species Mus pahari. The sequence goes on from NC_034594.1 coordinate 48,106,429, forward strand.
GGTGGTATATTTATACCAATGATATTTAAAGTGATTATTGATACTGTTAGATTAATATCTACTATAATTGCTGTTAGTCTTTATTTTTTGCCTTTTTGGTTTGTTTTCTTTCTTGTTTTTTTTTTTTTTTTTTCCTTCCACTCGTCTCTGCCTCTTGTAGTTTTAGTTACTTTTATTATGTTGATGTGTATGAGAGAGAGAGAGATGGAGGGGGACAGAGAGACAGAGACAGAGAGAGAGGTGCACCCATTAGCAGTCAGGAAACACACTGTGAAAGGCGTTTTCTTCGCCTGTGTAAGCTTCAGGGATAGACTGTGAGTTGTTAGGCGTGGCTACAAGTACCTTCCCCTCTGAGCCATCTTCCCAGTCTGTCCTGTGGCTTCTAATTGAGCATTTTGTGACTTTGATTTTTTTTTTTCTGTGTCAGTAAAACAATCATTCTTATTCCTTTACCATTTATTTTTTCATTGTTCCCCTGAAGTTTCATCTTACTAATGACTAATACAGTTCTATCATATAATAGCACCCTATTCCTTCTCAATTGGTTCAAGAGTGTCTATAAGTTAGTCAACAAATAAAACATGGTTGCTATTACTGTTTTGAACAAACTGTAAGGTATTCATGTAGGAGTAAAAAATAAAATGTTTACTTCATGGGTCTCTTCCCTATGTGTTCTTTTATTAAGCATTTTTTAGCAAGAAGGTTTTACTAGCAACAAAACCTCTAAGTTTTTACTAGAAGAATTATTTCTCTTTCCTGCTGAATGGTACGTTAAGTGGTTAAAAATAAATCTAGCATGTGTTCCCTGTTTGATCAACAATTAATTATTTTATTTCATTCTGCTGCTTACATGATTTCTGAGGAGAAGTTGGTATGTTTCTTCCCTCTTCATCTTGGTAAGCTAGCATATTTCCCTCCCTCTAACTTGATATTTCTCTCTTCATCTCTGATTTATTACAAATTAACTGTAAAGTGGCTGTATATAGAATAATTTATGTTATCACTTACTATTTTCTGAGATTCAAGATCTTTAGTATAGTATATGATATTAATGAGGTAAATTCTCAGTTTACTTCTAATTTCTACTCTCTTCCCTCTCCTTTCATGGTGTTCTTATTAAGCATGTGCTATACTCATTTTGTTGTTGTTCCTCTTTACATTATAATTCATAACAGTAGCAAAATAACAGTTACAAAGTAGCATTAAAAATAATTGTATTGTTGGGTGGTGACCACAGCATGAGGAACTGTATTAAAGGGTCGAAGCATTGGGAAAGTTGAAAACTGCTGTAATAGGCTGTGATCTTCATAAGGCTTCAAACTGTGTTTCCAACTTAGGTTTGATGGCTACAGGGGCCATATACTTACATATGTACATACATACATACATATGTATATGTATGTGTATATATTCACACACACATATATATATATATATACACACACACATATATGTATACATATATAATTTCCCCATATTTTTGTCTACTGTAAAGAATTATTACTGCAGGGGACATTATGTATTGTGGGTGGTATGTTTCTGTAGCACACACATCCCAATGACAGGTTATGGTTTATGCTCTTTTTTTCCACCTTTACAAGGTCAAGGGCCTTAGTTTGACAAGCTTGCCCACTGGTTTCTTAATTCATCCAGTCTACCACAGTAAGCCTAACTCTTGGATTTTTGTTACCATGTTTTAACTTCTGCATGGCTTGGTGGTTTTTTGTTTATTTTGTTTGATATTTTTAAGATTCTTCCTTAGAATTCCTTCTTTCTATTTATATTATTGTTTTCCTGCATGATCTATATTGTCTTTGCATGTATGCAAGTGTACATAGTGTATGCATGTGTGTGTATATATGTGTATGTGTGTTCAGGTGTTCACATATGTAACCAGATGTGTGGGTGAGTGTACATACATGTGGGAAGGCCAGAAGTAGACAGTGGGTGGCTGCCTCAATAGCTCCCCATCTTCAGTACTAGGCTGAGTGTCTTGGTGAGTTCGGACCTCCTCTTCTCTGCTAGCCAGGCTTGTTCCTGGTATTCTCTCTCTCTCTCTCCATCCTGACTGCTGGGATCCCTGTGGGCTGCCATTGCCACCTGGATTTTATATGGGATTCGAGGTTGGGTCCTCACTGTGGTAAGGCAAACATTTTACCCACTGAGCCACACTCCTCTCCAGGCCTGTTGTCTACATTTGTTTGTTTTCTAATTAGAGCCTTTAGCATATTTAGCATTATTCTTTAAATTCCTGAGCTGGTATTTCCAATATTCCTACCATATCTGTGTTTGTCTGGTGCTTGCTGTGTCTTTCCAAACTGTAGTTTTGGTCGCTGGCTTTTAGAATACCTTCAACTGTTGTGGTGAAAATGGAACATGGCATACTAGTTAAAGAAACTATGGTAAATAGACTGCTACTAATAAGTTGCCAAGGTACAGCAGGAGGAGGTGTATAGCGTCTTCTGGTTCTATTTGTAAGTCGCTGACTGTGCCACTAGGCCAATTGTTCTCATCCTGCGGATCAAGACCCCTTTACAGGTTGACTAGCCAACCCTTTCATAGGGGTTACATGTCAGATATCCTGCATATCAAATATTTACATTATTATTCAATACAGGAGCAAAGTTCCAGTTACAAAGTAGAAATGAAAATTATTTTATGGTTAGGGATTACCACAGCATGAGGAACTGTATTAAAGGGTCGCAGCAATGGGAAGGTTGAGAACTGCTGTACTAGGCTGTGATCTTCATAAGGGCTTCAAATTGTGTTTCCAACTTAGGAGGGGCTTAATGGCTATAGGGGCCCTGGGTAAGCATTTCCTGTTTGCAAGATTAGTTGGACTTTTATGGAAACACAGTAATAAATGAGGCACTGGTGAAAGAGATTGTTTTTTAGGGCAGGTGTTTGAAGAGCTTGGTAAATTTCAAAATGGCCACACTGTGCTCTTCCTGACAGAGGCCTAAGGGGCCATTCTCTCATCTTTATTTTGACAACCTGGGAAGTCTCCTGGAAGTAAAGCTTAAACTCACAGGATCTCTCTACCACTGAGCGAGTTCCCTGAAGGTTTCAGCATTCAAATTTGTATGTAGTGAGCCTCTAGCAATTAGTCAATTAGAATTTAGTGTTTCTTCTCTGGCTCTGGTTCCCACAAAGATTTCCCCTCAACTAAGGAAATAATAAATCAAAGAATGGGTTCGCAGCAGGTTTCCCTCAGCCCTTCACTGCATCCTTTCCCTGGCCTAGGCAGAACAAAGCCTTGAGCTAGAAAGCCATATGAGCCAGACTAAGAGAGGAAAGCAAGATGATGCAAAGGTACTCACATCCAATGGCAGAATTGTGAGCTGGGCATTGAAGGCAAGGTTTCCATGATGCTCCTTCAATAATCAGGCCCATGGAACTTCAATGATTAGAATAGGTATTAGTCAGTTATGGGGAGCATGTTCAGGGACTGGGGTGCTCTCTGGAAATAAATATGTGCTGTTTTTATTTTATTTAGAATTATCCTCTGAGCCCAACTTGACATTGAGTCTCCTTGTGTATGACTTGTCATAACTGTCCATAGCAGGCTCCTTTAGAAAGAGACTCCATTTCCTTAAGACCTTCCTAAACTCTTCTCATATTTTCATAGGCCATAAGCCTGTTAATGTATACACATGGCAGGAGCCAAGTCTCATCTTAGTGCATCGTATGTCACAAAGCACCCATCCATCTCGCACATACAGAGAAAAGACTACAGCGCTACCACCTCTTTGCTGGTGTTTTGTGCATGTTGCTTAATTTCACTGCTTCTGTCAAGCCATTCTTTATCAGAGTCTAACAGCCTTTGAGTGCATGGTGCTCTATCACTTATGTAAGGCTTGTATTGATCTTTCTGGTGTGTACTCTAAAGTGCCTGGCATCGAAAGCCAGCGAGGCAGCTGGGTTGAGCAGTATGGGCCATTTACAAACTTCAGGATGAGATGCCGCAGGATGCCAGGGAAAATGTTTTTGTTTTTCCAGAGGGAACCATAGTTCATGAAATGTGGTTAACATACCTTTTTTGTATAGCCTTAAAATCATTTTATAACCACACTGAGTGCCTCTAAACATTAAATATATTTTATAAGTAGTTGGTTAACTAGCAGTTGTAAGCTTTAAATAGTAAATAAAATGGAAAGGCACTAAATAGTGACTATATTTCATAGAGTAAGATGCTTTCCTAGCCACTCAATAATTCTCAACGTTAAGAAAAATTGATTTTGCAACTTCTGAGTGCCTCTAAAAATTAGCATCTTATCTTCCTAGAGGGGATGCTTTTTAGCTAGTGTCCTTTCTGTCAGCTTTTGACTTAATGGGCTGTAAGGTTCCCTCCTTGCTGAAAATTTCTGTAGGCTTTGTTGAAGTATAATTTCAGTTGGACATATAATAATTAACTGGGCAAAATATACAATAAGGTAATTGCATGTTCTGTTTCTATAGCATAATTACAAACAAGTAGCTTACCCACTGGCTGTTCTTAGCTCTTGCCTGTTGCCTTCTACTCTCAAGAGCAGGACTGCATAGAGTGACCTAAAGCAGTAACCAAATAGAAGAGTTATTAATTCTCAAGACCTTTAAACAGCATCTGTGAGCAATAGATGCAATTTGCACTTGTAAAAACCTGCTAGGAGAAAGGAATTCCCCAAGGTGACAAGAATCACATTTTTTTTTTTTCATGTAAAATCATCTTCCTGGTTCTTTATCAGCTCTGTCTGGCCTTAAAGAAAAAACGTATTGCTGGGCCAGCAAGGTGGTTCAGTGGAAAGAGGCACTTGCCACCAAGCTTGACAAACTGAATTCAATCCCCTGGACCTATGTAAAAGTTGTTCTCTGACTTCCAAATATACACTATAGTATATGCCCACCTCCACACACTATATTAATTAGTTAATTAATTAACATTTAAAAATCACATTGCAATGCTGAGACTTTCCATACAAATAGCTCACCATATTACAGAAGTTGAAAACCAAACAAGGCTCTTCACGGTCACGTAGAGCAGCAGTAAAAGAAGGCTCAGCTCTTAGTTCTGTGTAAATTACAAACCAGCTGAGTGACCTTTGATAGAGACAAGTCAAAGGACTTCTCTAAATAATATATATCATTAAAATGTTATATGTAAAATTATACGCACACACATCCGTGTCGATGGAACACCATTGTAACATTTATGGTTTTAGATAGATCTGGTGGCTGGATAATTCCCAAGATTCCCTTGAGATCTAATAGTGTTTAAATTCCTCTTAGCCTCTTCTCCCATTCTGAGGACCAATGTGACACACTGATGTGCGGCATTCCTCCCTGTTCCACAGCAGAGTGGCCAGCCTGTGGCAGACTGAAGGACATGTAACCGTCATATTTCTGGGGAACATGTACTTATATTTAGAAGTAGTATAAGCCAGGTTCAATGCTCTTCTCAGACACACCCTTAAAACCCCCACTGACATCAGTGAGAGTCCATATGGGATCAAATGAGGACAGGTTATTGACTTAGGGCCAAATCCAGAAATGAGCTGGCACATATTCAGCTATGATAGACTGATAGTTCCAGAAGGCTTTTGGAAGATGTAGCCAAAAGGAAAACATCCCAGAAATGCTATACTCCCTGGATGGGAATAGTGTCTGAGTGACCACTGTATTCCTGGAAGCTAGTCAATAATTGTTGTTCATTGAATGCTAGGTGGAGCTAAACTAAAATTCAAGCAAATGTACCACAACAGACAGAAAAAATGTCTAAAATAAAAAGTCCCAGGGGCCTTGATACTATGCTCAATGTGAGCCCTTCTCTTTGAATGTTATAAGAAAAATGGTCATGAAAATTATGTGTCCAAATTATTTTGTTTTTTTTTTTCTTTTTGTTTTGTTTTTTGGCGGGGGGGGGGGGGTTTTTTTTTTTTTTTTTGGTTTTTTTTTTTTTTTTTTTTTTTTTTTTTTTGGGGGGGGGGGGGGGGGGGGGGCGTTAGATTTGGTCCAAATACTACTTCTCTGGTGAGAGAGAGAATACAGACGTCAGAACACATTGCCATTATTTGGACAATGCCACTTTACTACTGCCATTATAGTGGTTAACATTAATAGATGGCTAACTAGGTACCAGTTACTGTTTAAGAGACCCACGTACGTTGTCTAATTTAAATCATCTGATCGTAATCCTCAGTCCTCAGGTGTGCACTATTAGGTACTCATAAGGAAAAGAATCACCACTGCTTCTGAAAAACCCCCAGGATAGAATGATGGAGACTCCAGATGAAGTTATAGCAGTAATCACTGTAATTAAAGCCCATAAGAATATTCTCTCCAATTAGTTTAAAGTCCATGGTGTGAGAAGCCTTTAGAGATAAAGAACAATGTGGAACACAGAGGAGTCAACAAACCAGAAGTCCAAAAAAAAAAAAAAAAAAAAATGTGACTCAGAAAGAAACAGTTGCCATAACCAGCTGGAGAAAGACTTTGCCTGCCCTCTGGTATAAGCTCAGTAAATATAATCCTAGGGATTAAGGTATGTGTGCATTTCTAGCTTCTTAATGCTTTAGAGAAGGAAGCAGCCAACAATTGTATATACAACAGGAGATTTTCCACCATGCTTAACCATTGGCAAAATTGTTGATTAAAAGCTTACACATCAGCTCTTGTTAGGAACTATGATTCTATTAATACCCAATCCATGGCATTCCTGAAGGCCATCGCTGCTTCCTGGGTACCTTGCCTAAAAGGGCACATCAACTCTTCCATTAAACTGTGGTTTGCAAAATTTTCCTAATAATGTTAAAGACTGGAGAGATGGCTCACGATTAAGAACACTGACCCAGGTTTAATTTCCTGTGCCTAGATGTTGACTTACAACTACCTGTTGACACCTGAAACCCTCTTTTCACCTCCATGGGACTGCACATATATGGTGCAGAGACATACAAGCAAAAGACATGCAAGCAAAGCACCCAAATACACAAAATGAAAATAAATGACTAACAAAAGTATCAATGAAAGGTAGATAAAATGGACTTTTTTTTAAAGAATCAAAGAAACACAGAATAGTCATAACTTCTGAACAACACCCCCCACACACACACACATACCCATTGCTTTTTTTTTTCTACTATATATGAGACTGACCCTGATTTTTACCTAAATTCTTACCGAATATTTTTACCTATTTAGTCATCAGTGTTTGCCAAAATACTATGTCAGGCACTAGGCTAGACTCCATGGACAAGTCAATGAAAGAATTCTATATAAGTAGGCCCAAAAGAATCTGAACTACAAGGATGGCAAGTGCTGTAATGAGGTGGATGGTGGGTGCCTGTGGGAACAAAGGAATTTAGTGAGATCAGATGAATGTGGGAGTTACTGTAGAAATTATATCCCTCAATAAAGATCAGGACCAATCCCTGAAGAGAGCTGAGGGGAGGTCCCAGGGATGCTTGCTGTCATAGTCAATGAGCATTAATGAGGTGAAGGATAAAGTTGGGGTGTGGCAGCTATTTACCTTAGAAGGCTCTGAGGTTTAGCTCAGCCCTTTAGGCCATAATAAGCACTTTGGGTTTTTAATCTTAAGCCAGGTAACGAATACCCAGCAAATGGTATGGTACCATCTTACTTTAAATGGCCTATTCTGGCCATGGATTTAAAATGTGGAGAAGGAAGGTTAGAATTAGGAAGACAGATTAAGAGACCATTGCAAATACCAACTTCCTTCCTAGGCTTGGGCAAAGATAATATTGATGGAAGTTTGACGTGGAAGAAATTGAGGTTAAAGCCTCAGGCTTTGTTGAGCGGCTGTTATGTGGGATGGGAAGTAAAGGAAGAGGGGAGAGTGGTTTATTTAGTGTTTCTCCTGGATTACGAATGATTATTCTGTCATAGTTTTAGTTTTGCTGCCACAACATAATCGGTTGCACTTTTCAGAGTACTATGACACCAGAAATCTGTTTGGCACATGCGCAAACTAAAATGAATTTTTAATGACCCTGCCTCAAAAATCAGACAGACAACAAGAAGCAACAAAGAAAGATAGGGACATCAACCTGAGGTTTCCACATGCACATGAACAGCAGAAGCAAATACATATAGATGTGCATACACCCCAAACAAACAAAAAATCAAACCTCATAAATATGTTTCCATGTAACTGTATATGGAATGGAATTCCACGTCGCTAAACTCATTTTTCTTAGCTGTCTTATGAGCACTCTTTTGTATTTATCTCACCTCTCTCTAAGAGACATTGAAAGCATTTACTCTTAAAAGCTAAATAAAGCCAAACAGTATGAATTATAAACAGGAGTTAGAAAAAATAAGTAGGGCTGGAGAGATGGCTCCGAGGTTAAGAGCACTGGCTGCTCTTCCAGAGATCCTGAGTTCAATTCCCAGCAACCACATGGTGGCTCACAACCATCTGTAATGAGATCTGATGCCCTCTTCTGGTGTGTGTGAGGACAATAACAGTATGCTCATATACATTAAATAAATAAATAAATAAATAAATAAATAAATCTTAAAAAAAGAAAAAGAAAAAGAAGTAAAAATAAAAAATATGAATTAATAGAACTAGCCAAATACTTGGGAAACCTTGGAACCTGGGGTATATTCTAACGAAAGTAGTTTTTGAATTTCACACTTCCGGAAACATGGTCCCCCAGAAGCTCCACCTGGCTGAAATAGCTATGTCTGTCCCCTTCTACAATGTCATCATGGATGGCACCTGCCCAAGGTGCATCAGATACACCACTCCAGAGCTGACCTGAAATGCCACCCATCCAATTTGTCTCCATAAAGAACACTTAGTTATCCACTTCTTTGTCCTGGGGCAGGCCACCTGGCTGCCATTCTCAGCAAAGATGCTAAAACTGTATCCTGGGTAAAATGTTCTTTCCTTTATTCCTTAAGGCTCCCAACCAGCAGCACTGGGGATTAAACCCACACTCTCATGTGTGCTAGCCAAATGCTCTGTTAACTGAGCTCTAATGGCCCCACATCTGCCTCATTTGATACCTGTGAACTTGAACTTTCTCTTGAGATACATTTTTGCTGCGGAGACTCCTCCATGTTCTGTGTGATTCCCAAGATCCCAGGCAGGCAAAAGGAGTCAGCATGTGCTCTGTCTCCCCGGTTAAAGATGTCTAGCAGAGTCCATTCCTTTAAGCTATGGTCCTGGCACTCGATGAGTTCAAAAGTAATAAACGAGGACCAGCCTCAGCTCTCAGTAGTCCTCACTAACCCCCTAAGCATGAAAGTTCCCAGCTCTAAGCTCACTCACCTTTTCCAAAAGCTTTTCACAGAGCTCTGTGTTTCCAAGTTGAAGGAGGAACACCATGTTGCAGTAAGCCTTCATTATTTTAGTGCAAGATCTGATGGCTAAGGATACATGATATAATTCCACTTGCCCTAAAAGGTCCAGGAATTACAGTCATAAGAATGACAGTGCTCGCCAGGCGTGGTGGTGCACGCCTTTAATCCCAGCACTTGGGA
>NC_034594.1:48116055-48145261 GCF_900095145.1 Mus pahari
GACAGTGCTCTAGGATTGAATAGTGAATGCCCATTTTCCTATCAGTGTGGTCTAAAAACCTAGATATGATGAAGGCATTAAAACTGCCTTAGAGAGAGTAAAATTTAATCCTTGCTGTCTGTTTGGGATGTCATGATTCCATTAATGAGTAAACCCAGTAATCTTTCTACTAAATTAGGGGGAAGCTACATGCCCAGATTCCTTTCAAGGAACTTACCAGAATCAAATGGTCCAAAAGAAGTGAGACAGGTAGAAACAATAATTCTTGAAATAAACATTAGGAAATTGAAACCTAATAGTCTGCCTTTATCATTCCCACAAGTATCCAACTGATGCTAAAAATAATAGCACACTCAAGTTTTTCTCAGATTGAACCCACACAGTGCCAAAGGCTTGCTCTAAAAGTATCCCATAGCTGTCCTCAAAAAGCTATACTTTCCTTTTTTGTTTTGTTTTGTTTTGTTTTGTTTTGTTGTTTGTTTGTTAGTTTTTGAGACAAGGTTTCTCTGTGTAGCTCTATCTTGGAACTCTCTGTGTAGGCCACACTAGCATCCAACTCAAAGATCTGTCTTCCTCTGCCTCTTGAGTGCTGTGATTAAAGGTTTGTGCCACCACTGCCCAGCTATACTTCATTTTTACGTACATCATTCCCTTAATAGTTTTATGGATCACTAAAAGAACTAATGGATTAGGAGAGGTCCAGCAGTACAGTGAGTCACATTAGACAGCAGTGACATAGGCGCCTACCTCATAGTGCTCATCAACAAGGGCTATAAAAGGGTGGGGAGATGCAGTCTGTAAAGTGCTACTGGAATACATTTCTCTCCAAAATCCTAACTGTAAGTAAAAGAATGTATGCTTTTTAAAACTGAGTTCAAATTTAGCTTTGGTAGCAATTGTGTTTAAGTTGAGTGTGGCAACAGAGCACTGGGCATCCCATTAGAATATAACAGGTGTTGAAAAACACACTACAAATAAAAAAAAATGAAGATAGATGCTAACATAGGGACTTACGAAAGAAGCAGTCTAAAATATTACTAACATGCAAGCAAATTAGAGAGCAGGAATTTACACAGAGGGAAGATGATTGTTTGCCTATTTCAGTCCATAAACGATAAAGGATCAACTGAAGTCCAAGGGTCCAGAAAGGCTAAGGATGGAACCAGCTGTACAGTATGATTAGAACTCTAATTCAGAAAGCTTTAGTATGCCAACCTGTTGTAAAGGGCACCCACTTAATTCTATGGTAGTCAAAACTCCTGAATTTAGGAACAAGGCTGTGACATCATAAGTATGTACATACATATATCTGTTCTGTTCCATTAGGTTTCCTCGAACTTTAATTATTTTCTAAGTTACAGGAGGTCTAGTATGTATTATTCTAAGCTTTTGTCCATAACCCACTTTCTGACACAGCAGTCTGACCCCTTTAATTTTGGATGATAGGAACACTTTTGAGCTAATGACATAATATTTAGTAGACTCTGACATAGGATCTGATCATCAGAAAGAACAAAACACAGTTTTAAACTTGAAAATTTTAACACTACTCTTCCTATCTTTAGGGAAGAGAAAAGTGGGTGGGGTTGGAGTTAGGCATTAATCATATCTTCATGGTAAAGTCTCAGGGAAAACTCAACTGTGGTTTTTAGAAAGTTCACAAGCTGAGGAACATATGAACCTGTGGTGAAGGATACACATTTAATTCTATGGTAGACAAAACTCCCGAATTTAGGCATCAACTAGTCTAGAGACATATCTGAACTTTTGACATTGTAGCAAAATATAAAATGATTGAAATCCCTCATAATTGTTTTAAGTTTTAGTACTGGACCACATTCATAGCTATGCTGGGCTGCACAGAGCTAAGGGTTGTATACACATTTCTAGACTGTTCTAGCTCTCCAGTCCTTTGGATATTTAATTGTGTTCTTTAACATAACCTTTGCACCAAGTCAGCAATAATATGTAAGCTCTTTTCTAAGTTATGAAATCTGAGACAAGGATTAAAGGACTATACTAGCCAGGATAGGCTTTTTCAAAGGTTTATTAGTGTTATCTTCCATGCTATTAAACCCCCCTTTCAGTCCATCTGATAACTGTGGCTAGCCTAGGTGATGTGCTCAAAGTCTCTGTGCCATTGCCATTTCACTTATGTTAACTTTTTTTTTTTTTTTTTTTTTTTGACTAGTAGTTGAAAACTACTCCCTTCATTGTGCTATTTTTGCAGGAACCTTTTTCCTCTTACAGTGTAACCCTTGAGGACCACTTCTGGTATAACATTACAAGAGAAGGATGCTGGTAGATCTATGCTCTGCTTCACTTTTCCTGTGATTCACCTATGCTAAATATCATGTTTATCCATTGAGGAAGAAATTGTCATGTACTGCACTCACCAAATGATAGTAAAACCTTAACGTATCTGAAGAAACAACACAAGATCATTGGAACAAACATTGAAAATGAAAATTATTATAGCATAAATTAAAAGTTTATGATTATAATAATATGCCCTAAATATGAAATCCTTAGTAGTCCCTTAACTTTCAGCAGCCAGGGTTACCCACATGGTATCTACACAAGATTAGGCCCATGGATGTAATATTCTAATCTTTTTCTTGTCAAGCTTTCCATCTTGGTGAAAGCAACTATACAGCTTAAAAAGGGAGGTATTTCTTTAGCTTACTTTATCATTGACGTTGCCATACAACCAGGTATCCATGGATCTTTACTGTCCTCATCTTTTTCTTTATGACATCAGGAAATTATTGACTACCTCCCTACTGAAGCCTATACATGTGTGTCTACATGTGTGTCTTTACTTGCCTTTTGTTTGCCTGGCAAACTGTAATTGGTCCTTTACTGCCTTCCTCATAGGTCATCAGTTCTCTGTGCTACTGTGTCTAGACATATTAATATTTCCATTTCTTATAATTGACTCTTATTGGGTGAACACATCATATACAGTTGGCTTCTCTAGGGTAACAAATTAGTTTTTCTCAAGGCTTTTGAGCCATGGCCTAGTGCAATGATGAAAGATAGACAGTGTATATCTGGCATTGAATTACTGCTGGGACCACACCATCATTTCACCATCTCCCTCAATATTTCAAACCTGTGTCTTTACCATTGTTTATCATTAACTCTGGAGTAAAAAAACTCTTGGTCCAAATTGTAGGTGACTTTGTAACCATGAAATGAAAGTTACTTATTTTCATACCCACTTACAATGCTATCTTGAGGAATCAAATAAAATAATAGGCATAAGTCATGTATCATATAAATATTCAAAGTAAGTATTCAATAATCTGTGATGAAAAGTGGTCATCATAATTGTACCAGATAATTTTAGACCATCACTTCAATGATTTATGAGTAAACTGTAGTGCTGAAGTTACAGTTTCCCACTAAATAGTTAGGCATGTTTATCAAAAATGCTTACATCCTGCTTCTCGCCCTTCCAAGCTTTCCTCCTGTTTCCCAACATGATGTGATGGCTGAGTAATCACTTACGAAGACATGAAAATCTTCTGGGCTAATCCCATCAGGCCCTGCATTCCTTTTTACTTCAGTCAATCCTGGAAACCACAAGACATCTCTCACCACTTGAATTCTCAGATCTCCAGAACGCTTTGAACTGTCTCTCATCTGGAACAATCTTCCACTCCTCCCAAATCCTGGCAACACACCCTCTGGAATTCCTGATAACTCACTGACTTGATGTTTCTTCTTCCTTATGAGTGTTCCCTTTATTTTCTGGCCCAGACTAAAGCCTGCTTATGATTGTCAACACTGCTTCCCCTTTGGACTTCAGAAGGGTGGCACTTTTTCTCTCTTATATCTTAAAGATCTAAAAGAATTCTGATGTTTCTTGTTGGCATTTCCATGCAACTAGACCCCCTTTCCTCAAAAAATAATTCTAGCTCTCTTGAAGATTGTGCCATTTGACAAACTCTGGTCAGAATACCCACTACCCTCATTCTAGTCTTTTGTAGAACCTGAGACCATTGGTCCTCATTAAGTGAAAATTAAGAAGATGCTGCCTGCAACCACCATTATTCTGTAATTATTCCAAGACTGGTGATTCTGTATCCACATGGACTCCTGTGATGGAGTATCCACTCACTGTCTTTGTTCTTAGTCCCTTGACCTCCATGTGTCCAGTGATACTATTTTCTTCTCACCTCTCTCCCCTATCTTCTCCCAGGTCATATAGAAGATTCTCTTATTGCCTTGATGATAGATATCAATAACCTCTTTTTGAAATGTCCCAGTTGTGAGTACCTCTATTTTCTGGTCTCTTTAATCGTGCTTGCAAAAACAAAACAAAAAGAAGGAAATTCTTCATTTGCACTGGGAGATCAATCCTGTCAACATTCACTTGTCTTATCACAGCCTCACATCCCTCCTGACTCAATATAGCTGATACCAACCATCATCCTTTTCGTGATCTCCCACATTCCCCTGACAACATCACTGCCAGTCTTTGTCCCATCCACCGCTTAGCCTGACAACACTTCTCAGTATTCTGTGCCTGACTCAGAGAAGCTTGGTGTGACTTGACGAGCCATGTAACTGAGTAACTGTGTTGATCTGTTTTACATAAAGGACGTGACTATCACTTTGGTAGAGTAGGCCCATGATGTACTCATCAAATTCCAACACACCTTCCTAATCAGTTTACCTCCCCCTTACTCAAAATGAACAGTGTCTTAATACTTAAACTTTCTCCTCCGAACCTCAACATCTTTTATCCACTTTTGTACTTTCTGGCTAACCTCCTTACCTCAGATTTCATTGCTAATATATTAGCAATAAAAGAATGTCCACATTTCCTTACTAGGGCTTCTCTAGGAAATATTTTGCATTCCTTTGTGTGTGTGTGTGTGTGTGTGTGTGTGTGTGTGTGTGTGTGTGTGTGTGATAAATCTTTTTTTTTTAATCCGATTCTGGCCATACTTCCTTCCCCTAGTGTATGTACTAGATCTCATTCTTCTACCTTATTCAACAGTTTTGCCCCAGTGGTTTTTTGTGTCACCACTTATCTTTTATTTAGAAGGAACTTGTCATAAATTCCCAACACGAAACAAGAAAATCAAAGGCCTTGCTTGATTTCATATCCCCAAGTCCCGACTGCTCTACTCCCCCCTTTATATCTCCTTACTTGCTCATTTATATCAAACTGATAGGTTAAAATAACACTATGCTGCGATATCAGTTTCCATCAGCCTGGTATTTCCTATAAGGACTTCATTCTATCTGTCAGGTTCCAACTTCTTGAACACTATTTCTCTTAGTGTCACTGTAGTGATTTGAATAAAAATGGACCCCACGGGTTCGTAGGGAGTGGCACTAGGGGTTGGGTTTGCGAGGTCTCAGAAGTTCAAACCAGGCCTAGAAGCTCACAGTTTGCTTCCTGGTGCCTGCTAATCCTGATGCAAAACTCTCAGGTCCTTATCCAGCACCATATCTATCTGTATGCTACCATGCTTCCCACCAGGATGATAATGGACGAAACCCCTGGACTGTAAGCCATCCCCAGTTCAATGTTTTTCTTCATAAAAGTTGCTGTGATCATGGTGTCTCTTCACAACTAAGAAAATCACTCTCTCCTCCCCTCCGAAAGCAGAAGGCACAGCCATTTACCCTGGTGGCAGCCTTGACAGAGTTGACCACTGTTAGGGACATTCGGATTCCCAGCTTCTAAGATGTCTGTTTCCATCCCGAGCTCATTTCAATTTCCTTTTACTTTTCTGGTTTTCTCTGTTAATCTCTTCGGAGGCAACCGAACTGACTTGGTCAAAGGAGATTATTTCACAGGCGTATGCAACACAAACCTATGGCATCCCACTGTCATTCAGGAAAAAAAAATGCAAGCCCCTCCAGTGATTTTGAAGGTCTTAGTTTGACTTTCTCATAGATGTCACCACCCCCTTTGATGACACTGCCCCCCCATCCCATCCCATCCACCCAGCTAATAGCTCTCCATGGATTTATTTCAGACACACCCATTTGGGCTTGCTAACCTCTCTACTTACAGAGGAACTCCTCTAGATATTAGAATGACGGGCTCCCAATTGCATTCAGACTGTCTTGTAAATGTATACACCCTTTCTCCTACCTGACAGTCACTATCCCAATTTATCCAAACGTCTTTTCTCCACAGCAGTGTTCAGTATATGATTTGTTTATTCATTCATTCTTCCTCTTTCCCACATAAAATTAATGTTGCGTGGGATTGGTTGGGGCATCACTACAATTTCCCTAGCAGCTAGCAATAGTCATTGCTTGATAAATATTAGCTGAATGAATAACTAAATTCCTCCATTAGAATGTCAACATTCTTCTGATAAGCATCTATGTATGCATTCCTTTAAAAAAAAAAAAAAATCATTAAAAACCTTTATTCACTACTTAAACCAAATCCTTAGCACAGTGAATTGAGAATGTAGGCAAATGTGGTGGCCATAACCTTCTGCTGAATGCCTTTCCTTTGTCCTAGCACAGAATTTATTGACCAATTCTTATAACTCTCTCCATTTCCCACAAAATGCAGAGTGGTTAAAGAACAAAATCGATAAAAATAAGAATGCTTTGACCAGGGAAGAAGAAAAGAGAGGTAGTGGAGAGAAAACACTTTAAAGGATCCCATAAACACAAAAGACCAGTATTGGAGAAACAAAATTAGGCAGAAGAAAGACTCTGTAAGGAATCCTGTTCATAGAGTAACCTCTACCTGCCTTTTCTCCTCAACAGACTCTAATAAGTCTCTTTTAGCCCTGCCTGTGCTCTATCACGCAGAACAAAGGACAAGCCTTTTGGCCTCAACTTCCAGTTATCTGAGCCCAGTTAGGGACAAACAGGATAGGCCTCAGGCAAAACTGTCAAGTGGAAAAACTTGGCTTAGGTCTGGAAATTCCCTTTTCCCTGTTTCCCTGTTTAGAGACTGCATTCCCACACCTTCATTTAGTAATCTCCTAAATCTTTCCTTTGTTAAAAACCCCAAAATAATGTCTCAATAATACTTACATTTATAGCCAGGCTACAATTTTGCCCTTACTCCATTTAATAATTTAACTATATAGGCTTTTAAATTTTTCAGCCAGTTGGTCAGTTGTGTTGTATAGCAATGAAAAAGAATAGACAGTCTAACCCAGGAAATTCAGGCAAACAACATTCTCAAGTAGTATTTTTCTACGAATACTTAACTTCCTCGGGTAAGATGTCTGGTGTTATATTGCCCTCACTCTTGGTGTGAGGACAATATAACACCAGGACATGTTCTTTGATGTTTCCTGGGTAGACATGAACAAATGTCTATTCACCCCAGGTACGGCAGTGACAAAAGAATCCAGAAATGACTTCATATAAGTCTTCTCTTGGCAAACTTATGAATTCACTTGTGGTTACTTACAGGAGCACATGATTCACAGGCAGCTACGTCACCAAAAGCCCCCACTTGAGCACATGAGTGACAACTCATGAAAGCGATGTCTTTAGAGCTCACTAGCTGATGTGGAAACAGTTCCATGGAACATGGAAGAGATTCTCCTCTTCCCAGCAATTGTTTACTACTTGTGTAATACTGGGGAGCTGGCTTTTGAGTTTTAGAACTTTTGTTCTTCTTTAGTCCTACAAATACCTCTTTCTAAGAAAGAAAATAGCTTTCTGACTTCATGATAGAAGAAAAAAGAGACACCTTTCCTAGCATAAAGAGGATTTACTGAATGAAACTGAAAGCTCTCTTGCCACCAAGGAGAATCTCAAAAGAGACTCTGGTGATTTGCCAATAATGATGGTGAGTTTAAGGCCTTTAATAGGCCTTTAAGGGCTTTCATTGGCTTATATATGTTTATGCAAAGTAGGTGAAAAATAAGGACAAATCAAAAAGAGATAATGTAAACCAGGAACCCCTTCTAGAAGAGAGCCTGCAAGACTCCAGCAAAGCTCTCAGTTTGTCCTGTGGTCCCATCCCTTCTCTCCCCACCTTGGTGTTACAGAAGCAAAAGGGAAGGTGGGCCAATCCTGCAGTGGATTTATTTTGGGTTCTCTTCCAGGCTGCAGACTGGATCACAGATTTTGTATTCTGTTTCTGTACTACCAGAGGACCAGGAAGCATGGCACATACTAAAGTAAATTGGGCAAACAATACTTTTGGGGTTTTATGTTGAACAAGGCTAGGTTTCAGGCTAGGTGACTTTATATCCCTCCATCTTGCCCATCCTTCTAGGAACGTCTGTCTGGAGCTTTCAGAAGATTAGCCTACTTATTTAAACCGTCTAGAATCCTCGTCTCTACACATTAAATGAAGAGTGGCCAGCAAGCATTGTGGAGTAGCAACATGAAATGTCCTCTGATCAAATGATCTTCCACCTGGAGAAATTAGCTCCTATATTCTTTCTTCCCTCTTCAGTCAGGGAACAGGACTCCCCATGGCTCTTATTATAGATGGGGAAGGCACAGCTATTGAACTGGGCCTCCTTTGACCACTATTGTTAGAGATTTCAGAAGATTATAATACATTAATTTAGTATCACCCCAAAACTAAGCTTCAGTCCAATTGAATTACCCAGTTCTTAGCATCTTAAACACTTTTACTCTAAATTATCACTTTGGTAGTTTCCCATTACAAAATTATTACCTAACTATAAAGTAAACCAAATGAGGATACTTTTTAAAAATTGCTCTTGGATGGGAGAAATGACTCAGAGGTTGCTCGTCTCATGTCCTGCTCTTGCACAGGACCTGAGTTCAGCTCCATTCACCCACATAGAATCTCAACGGCAGAAGAACTTGTGACCTCTTCCAGCCTTATCAGGTGCACTCAGGCACATATACGGAAACATATTTGCACATATGCAAAGTAAGTAAGTATAATTACATTTCATTTTTTTTTGATTTAGTTCTCTCACTTCCCTCTACATACAAACACATGCACATGCTCACATACGCGTGCATACGTGGACACACAACCAAACAGCATCATATGCATTACTTGGCTGTCATTTTTCTCCATTAACAGTGTATCATGGCGGGGGTGGGGGTGGGGGGGAGCACCCTCATAGAAGCAGGGAGAGAGAGGATGGGAGAGGGGGTTATGAAGGAGAAGCTGTGAAAGGGATAGCATTTGAAATGGAAATAAAGCACAGGAGCCAGCACTTGGGAGGCAGAGGCAGGCCGATTTCTGAGTTCGAGGACAACCTGGTCTACAAAGTGAGTTCCAGGACAGCCAGGGCTATACAGAGAAACCCTGTCTCAAAATAAATAAATAAATAAACATATAAATAAAAATAAATAAATAAATAAATAAATAAATAAAATAAAGCAGGGGAGGGGAAGGGAATAGGGAATTTTCAGAGGGGAAACTAGGAAAGGGGATAACATTTAAAATGTAAATATAGAAAATATCTAATAAAAAATTTTAAAAAGAAATGCAAATAAAGAAAATATAAAAATAGTATCCTATGACTACCCCAAAATTTGTAGAAATTAATTACATTTTATTCATAAAAAGCTAAATGAAAAACTAGTGTCCCTCACCTGCACTCACTTTCAATTTTCCCTATAATAAGGCGGTATAGTTTCCAGCCTGAGGCAGGTGGTTTCCCTCCATTGTCTGATTGGTCTCTGCTCCTTCCCCTGTGTGTTGCCATTTCTCTTCCAGCCCACGTCTCCCATGGGAACACCAAGATATCTAGATATAGAAATACAGTCCTCGGTCTGTGACGTGGTAATCACACAGTCATCTACTTAGGGCGATTAAAGGTTGCCAACCCAGAAATGCATTAAATGTTGAATTTAAAATGTAGGGGATCTGTGTCTAATAAAAACAATACTATTAAAATGTGCCTATGGATGTTGCTTTCTGTCTCTGATCATAGAAAAATTCCATAAATAACTAGTTTTAATTCACTCATTTCAGAGGTTGCATGATATTCCAGGGTGTAGGGCTTGGTGGTTAGGATTGTTTGTCTCTTTGTGAGGACAACATAACCGCAAAGACTACTATTCCAAATATTTATCTTTCTGTTCCTTTGTAAATCTCAGCATTTAGGAAGCAGAGGCTTTTGACTGACCCATGACTTCTAGGCCAACCTGGTCTACACAGTGACTTCTAGGACAGCCTCGTCTAAAGAATCCCTTATAATGAAGAACAAAACAAAACAACACCAACAAAAAATATCCACACAATGATTTTTTTTTTTAAAGTTGGGATTACTATGTAAAAAGGAATTCAAATTCAAACTTTTAATACATTGTCATATTATTTTCCCAAATGTTTATAAAAACATCCATGTTATTACATAAAACATACATTGTAAATACATAATGGTACCACTATTTTATATAAACACTTATGTACAACAGCTAATTCATTTTCAATTTTCTAATGTGCTGTGCATAAATTGTATTTTAATTTTCTTGGGAACTTGAAAACAGTCTTTTTATTTGCTAGTTGGTTGTTTTGTTTTGTTTTGAGACAGGGTTTCTCTGTGTAGCTCTGGCTGTTCTGAAACTCACTTTGTAGACCTGACTGATCTTGAACTCAGAGATCTGTCTGAATCAAAGGCATGTGCCACCACCACCTGGCCAAAAACACCCATTCTTATATTCATAAAATATTTCTAAGGGCCCTGGAGATTGAACCCAGGTCCTTACACATGCTAGGCAAGTGTTCAACCAGTATGCCAAACTGCACATGCTAGGCAAGTGTTTGTATGCCAAATCCCAAGGGCTATATTTTTCATTATTCCTAAATTGAAAAAAAATTACATTATGGCTCAATTTTCAAAAAAAAAATCATTTGACTTTAACATTTATTACCTAATAAGTTTCAAAAGATTTATTTTTATTTATATGTGAGTGTGCTATGTGTATGTGCCATGGAAGCCAGAAGAGTGTGTCAGATCCCCCTGGCACTAGAGATGCAGACACCCAACAATTGTGAGCCACCCAACATGGGAAAGGAGTTCAGGTCCTCTGGAAGAACAGCAAACACCATCATGTCTGAGCCACCCGTCCAACCTCTCTACTATATATTTTAAATATTTACAAGTAGCCCAGTCAACCAGGAAATATTTATTCTACTAAAGCAACTGTATACATTTCTTACAAAGCATTTTTTTTTTCTTAATGTGACACAAGGAGAGCCCTATGTTAAAGTCTTTAGTGGTTACTTTTCTCAATTATTGAGACTGAAGACCTAACAAAAGTCGCTTAAAGGAGAAAGGGCTGATTTGAGCTCCATGTTTAAGAGGATATTCCATCAATCTATGGCAGAAGGACCATGGCACAGCTGGTCACATTGTCACTGCTAGCAGAGAGCAAGAAACGCTGGTGCTTGGCTCACTTTCTTCAAAATACACACTCAGCCCAGCCACCTTCTCACACACTTCCACCATCAAGAGAAACTGTTAGTCATCAGTCAGCCTGGAAGGCAGTTACCCACCTCCGGCTCTTCCTGGGGGGAGGACGGGAATAGTGTTGAAAGTGGCTAGAGTCTTATTTCTCCTTAGGAGAAAAGGAAAGATGGTTCTCTGAAGTTCTTTTTAGAGCTGTGAACAGCTACCTGATATTTTATGATTTTATTTCACTCCAATTTTCACCTAAGTTATAAGCGTTCTATACAGTTAGCACAGCCGTCCTCCTGAGTATTACGTGAGCCGGTCAAATGGAGGGAAGAGCTATTTGATGCAGAAGTGGGAGGGGAAATAGAAAAGGGGGTGGAACAGGGTGACCTAGTGCTCCTGTCAAGGCGGCAGGAATGTAGAGCAGAAGTTGGTTCTTGGTGCTACCAGGCAGGTGACTCCCATTAGGATCCTTGATTCCACAGACTAGCCGTGACCTCCCATTCCGTTCCCTTGACTCAGCAGCTATCTGTTCAGTTTGAACCAGGCCGTGGACATCCAGGCCACAGGGATTAGATTAAAAGACAGAGGTAGTTCTTACTGTTTAGGGAATTCAAGTGCTTTTAGAAAATAGATGTGAAACAGATTACCGCATAGCAGGGACTGTGCTGTAATTGAGTAAGAAAAGCTTTGCGAACAAAACAGAGAGCCCAGTACCTATTAGAGACTCAAAAGATACTGAACCAACACATAAATAAACGAGTAAATGGATTTGAAAACCTTCAAAATCTAGAAAGCTTTCACACACACATACACACACACACACACACACACACACACACACGTGTGCATAAATAGAGTATTTTAGCTGAATATTTTAAAAGTATGTGTTTTGTAGGAATGCAAGAGGACATGGTTCTCACAAGAGGGGAGGAAGGTGTAAAATCAGAAAATAGAAAGAACAGCGTCTTCAGAGAATTGTGCAAAATTAAGTGGCTGCAAGTTCAAGGTTCAACCAGTGTGAGGGTGGGGCTTAGAACTGCAGTAGCCTTAGTAGGAGACATCACTAGGGTCATTGAAGGCCATTGAAAGGATTGCAGGTTTTAACTTGTAGCTCCTGAGTGGCCCCTAAACAGCATGGACAAGGGAGTGAAATGCCAGGTTTACCTTTGCTGAAGTTCTCCCCTTGTGCTGTAGAGGAGAGCGTGGGCCAGGAGTGATGAGGCAAAGAGAAATAAATGAAAACAACCTCCAGGGTCCTACTGGTTGATGAGGAAAGGGCCTGCACCTGGCTCACAGGAACAAGGCGCACAGAGCAGACCTTGCTAATTTGTGAGGAGGAGTCAACAGCTCTGGTGGGATGCAAAGGGAAAGGGTACGAGGAAATAGGAAGGGGAAAAGCTAAGCTTCCTTAGATGCCAATAGAGCATCAATCAGGACTATTGGAAAATGACTCTTAAACAGATGACTCCAACCACAGGACCAATGGTTTGGAATGGGGACAAAGGAGCCTGGGAGAAGAGGAGGCTGCTGATCCTAAGTGGGTGTTTTCCATAATCGCAGATGTTTCTCTAGTAGTCCCCTAAAGCTTTGTAAAGTGTTCAAGCACCACAGGGGTTGGCAGGCTAACTTCTGGCAACTCATGGGGATCTGGGCAGAGCTGAGATACTGTAGCATCACAGACTGTAGCCTATATGCCCCCTCCCCTTGTTCCCCCCACCTCCCAGGATTCTATGGTTCACAAAGGGAAACTTTATCTACAGTTCCTCCTCAGACATTGAATGCCCTGGCTGCTCTGTTCTCATTAGCCTCACCTTCCTGATTTGTGAAACATTTTCACTGGCAAGTGTATGATTGAGCTGCAAGACCTTCAGGGAAAATTAAAGTTTAGACAACAAGGTCCTAGGAAAGGCCCTGAGAATTTTTCTCATTTTCATTTATTTTTACATAAATAAATCAGCAGAAGTGGACATCTGAATGCAATACATTAACACTTATTGAAGACTTTATATGATTCTGGCATAAGAAAGCGTCATCTCATGCAATCCTCTCAAGAGCCATACAAGTTGAATACTGTTATTCCTACCTGGGGCAGAGACATGTGGCAGAATTCGTTTCCCTTTTCCTTTCCTCCTTTATTTTAAGCCTTGAAGAGTTTTCTTCTCTATAATTTCTATTTGATTTTCACTGATAAACGCTTCTTGGATGCATATACTATGGATGCTAAAATTGTTCTTTGTGTCTTATTACTTTAGCAAATGTCTGCTATCCTTCTGATTATATGATTTATATTCATTTATTCTCATCTTCTACTTTTCACTATTGTACCAGAAACAGTGTAGGTGATGTTTGCCATGGAGAGTGCTTAGCTCAGTTGCTTATTGTCTGAATTCCCTGTTGATGTGTATAAAAATGTTGGTTTCCTCAAAGAGCAAGTCAATGCAAAGAGACATCAGGCCCTTTGACACACTCGCCATTAAGTGGGAATGGCATACAAGATATATCAACTTGCCCTTGATAGTTTTTATGTTCCCTAAGTTTTCCCCAGACAGCTAAGTCCCTGCCCATTTAATCTCCACTTTCTATGGGGATTTAAATTCTGTCATTAATTAAAGCCAAGATAAATGATTAATACAAGCTATGCTAGCACCAGGAAATTATCAAGCATTGAAAAGTGAACTGGAAATAAAATGGCTGAATAAATAATCTGGCATTATGTGGACAAAATGAGAGGTTGGGGTCATTACCATATGTCTCTGTCTCTTGGTTTAACCCAAAGTCCTGTTGTATTAGACTTGTTTTATTTGACCAACACTAGTAAAATAGGGATCATCTCTTTGACTTTACCTATTGGTTCAAGTCTTCTAGAAACAGAACCGACAACATGAATATATATTACAAGAGGGTGTATTAGATCTGGTTACACAGTAAGGTTGCAGTAGCCCAGCAATACCAGTGAGGCCAGTAACCCAGTAATATCATAGTCCAGAAGGTTGGTAATTCAGTAGTCCCAACTGTCACTGAAGGCCTGAAGACTGCTGCAGAGCTTCAGTCTTTCAGCCCAAAGAATCTAGTTCTAACGTCAGAGAAGGAATTAGCAACAACAGAAAGCAGGAACTCATTAGCAAGAGGCAAGACCCACCCATCAAAGGAGGGACGCTTGCCTTCTTCCAATGTTCTTTTATCAGGGCTGCTACTAGAGGTGCTATCCACATTTAGGGTAAGACTTTCCACGTGAGTTAAGGAACTCAACATAATCTTCCCACCTATGGGCATGTCCCCAGACCAACCTGAGGTACATAATTCCCCATCAAGCCTCTTTTCTCTAGTGAGTCCAGGCTATGCCAAGTTAACATAAAAACAAGCCATGGTGCCTAACATGGGATTAGATGAGACTGATTGAAATCCCTAGCTCCAAGAAGGCTTTGGAAGTGAAACTTGTTTATGTAATAGGTTCAAAGCAATAGCAGACTAAAACATACC
This sequence comes from Mus pahari, assembly GCF_900095145.1. Taxonomy (NCBI): domain Eukaryota; kingdom Metazoa; phylum Chordata; class Mammalia; order Rodentia; family Muridae; genus Mus; species Mus pahari. The sequence continues at coordinate 48,130,887 of NC_034594.1, forward strand.
TGTTTAGTTGACATGGCTTCCCTGAGTGGCCTTTCAGGGCATTCGGTTACATTCGACTTAGGAGTAAGCACCTGATATAAAAGGTAGCAGTGGTAGGTATCCAGGGACATGAGCTACATGGACAAAGATAGAGGTGCATTTGATATTAAGTTGTTACTAAGCTAAATACATACTATAAATTACCTTTGCCTCCTTAAACTTGCCTAATTGCCTGCCAGGGACTTAAAGAACAGGAGAAAAACAAAGTTGATAGGTGACCTGAGGTAGCTTTTCTGATCACATTCCTGGATCACATAGTCCAGACACACCTGGGTGCCAGTGCCCTAAATAGTTACATATACATGAATCAATAAACTCATCCTGGGCTTAAGCTTCACAGTTTCTGGCATTTAGAGCCAGGGTCCCCAGATGCCCAAGAATACAGGGATCTGTAAGCTTAAGTCCAAGGGAAATAAATACTGTCTACCCCAAGTTCCAGTAAATTTTAATTGTGTAGAAAATGAGGAAGATGTAGAGGAAGCATTTTCTGGTTGTGGTTTGTAGGATAGAGTTATTGCCTGCTTGTAAAATAAGTAAATGGAATTGGAGAGACTATTTGTGAACACTTCTAAATTTGAAAAATCGGTGCTTTGTTAGCGTTAAAAATAATTGAGGATTTGTGTAGTCAGCAGTATGTATTATGCTTCCTACACCACTCAAGACTGGCAGCTTCATCCTAATAGATCAGTTGGGCCCACTATTGCTCTTAGGCTATATCTTTTACTTTAAAGGGCATTTTGTGGCAAAAATCCAAACCCTCTCATAGCAAAACCTGAATACTAATGGAATCATGTGATTTAAAACTGTGAAGTACAATCTGGTTTTTTTCCCCCCAATGGAGGAAATAAGAGCCATAACCACAGATATTTACAGTTTCTTAACTTGTCTTCGAAGGATAATTGGTACATTTTATTTCATTTAATGACAAGACATGGAAGAGCTTGTACAGGAGACCTGGAGAGGCTGAAAGCATTGGATATCATATTTGGGGTCAAGATTTGGTGGTAGCTACTACCTGGGTGACTGGGGCACGTCACATGATATCTTGTTAAGTGTTTTATTCTGGTATGGATATTAAATGAAATAATGCTGAAAGGATGTTTTGTTCTGTGACTCAAAACGGAAAGACTTCAATAAGTTACTGATGTTACTTTATTAGTACTACTGTAAGGAAAGGAGCTGTTATGGCTAATAGAATATTCACTGTTCTCTTTCTTTACTGCTGAGAGTGTTTTGCATGTTTTACCTCCCCTTTAACCACCTTCCTTTCTCATTCTTTCCTTTCTCCCGTCTTTTCCTTTTCTTTCCTTATCAGTTGAAAAGGACAAGAATAACAGTACTCTAGGAGAAACTGCTGGTGTGGTAGAAATTTCTCAAAAACTTATTCCAGAAATAATAGTGATATTTTCCAAAACTCACATATCTAAGAATCTAAATTATATTTCCAGCCCAAAGTCATATATTTATAAAGTACTAGATCGTCAACCCTTCCCGCAAGTATAAAAGTGTTTTTAAAATATGCTTTATATTTTGAAAATACAAGGAGGTAAGTTGTTCCCTGGTGTAGAAAGGACATAATATTTCCTGGATAGCAAAAAGTATTTGGTTGAAGGAGTCAGTCTAACAATTGTCTTTATGTTTTATTGCATACTTACTAAACATTATAACTTCAAAAACATTTCACAGCATCAACTAACAATATAATTCTAGGAGTAGAATTCAGGATCTTCATGAAGTAAAAATAAGTTTATGTCAGAGGATAAACATATTCTGGATATATAAAAGGCAGACAAGATCTGATAGGAAAGGAGGACATTTTAAAATGCTAGGAAAGGAACCCTCCAAGAAGACACCAAAGCTCAAGAACATATCAGGAAACAAATTAAATGTGGTTCTATTTAGTAATTAGTTTGTGTGTGAGTTGATACTACTCTCTGGTGAACTGGATGTGGCCTATATTGTAGGAAAAGAAGCAGAAAGGTTCTCTTAGGCTAAGTCCTTCCGTGGACTATTCTAACATTTATTGAAATGGGAAAGTTTATGTTGCAAGTCACATAGACTTTTGCCAAGTTGGCTAGAGAAAATGTTATTACAAACAGAAGCAACACTAGGAACCAATGTGAAGATTTTAAAGAGTCTGGCATGGTCATGAAGAAGAACAGCTTTGAAATAGAAAATGTACAGGATAATAGGCAAGGGTAAGGGCAGATTGATTGACAGAGCTGGAGATCTTACAAGGAGCTAGGTTATAGAGATTAGTCTTGATGACTTAGATTGGAGAGAGATGCAGAGACATGAAAGGATTAATGAATCCAGGCCTTTATAAAATAAATTGAAGAATTAAGAAATGAAAAGGCAGTAGTAGAATAATTGGCCATGCATATTAAATTTATAACAGACTTAGAAGCCAAACAACTTGAAAAATTAAGGTAAGGTTGTGAATGAGTATATGAACATTATACAACATGCTAGACCAAAAAATAATACAGCTGACAAGAATAAAATACAATGAGCCTGAAGGAGAATGAATGAGAATGGATATCACTAAAAGAAAACTTTCCAGCATTTTTGTCTTGAGTGTTCGAAGAACTCATTGGATTCCCACAACATACTTTTGAGTCACTAAGCATTTTTAGTCCCATAATGCAGAAGATAGTGTATTTAGACATTGTGCCCTATTTCATATAACTATAGGGTTGTGGAGATAGGACTTGAATATAGAAGTTTGGTCTTAGGAGTCATAACCTTTGGTCATTATTCCCAAATAGGTTGTAGAAGAGAACCGGTTCTTCCTGAGTGAAACTGAAGCATGAATTTAGAAGTCTCTTTCAGCTGGGCAGTAATGGCACATGCCTTTAGTCCCAGCACTTGGGAGGCAGATACAGTCAAATCTCTGAATTTGAGAATAGTTTTTTTCTATAGAGTGAGTTCCAGGATAGTCAGAATTACACAAAGAAGACTGTCTTAAGATAACAACAACAACAACAACAACAACAACAACAACAATAATACTAATAATAATGTATCCTTAATGTTCCTCTATGTGGTAGGGTGAGGCCATGGTTTATTTGAAGCTCAAGAACTAGTATGATTTCCTTTTTTTTTCTTTCTATATTTCTCCCAAGCATTTAACTATTCTCTTGTTATGAAATTATTTTGGCAAATTCTTATTCCTTCCCCACCTCCATTTTTCTCTGCATAATCATTATACATATATGAAACTATGGTAAACATGTTCACATTTGTGTCTTAGTATTAAGAGTCATTCCTTTGATATTTTCTGCATTTATTAATTTTATTTACAGAATTTATTATGTAAACATTCTCAAATTATTATTATACTAAAAGGAGAAGAGATGGAAGAGAGATCATACCAATGGCAAGGCTCATCCTTTGCATCCTCACAGTGTCTAAAGAGAAGAACGTTTGTCTTTGATGTAGCAAGATAATCTATTCGCTACATAATAGAAAAAACACTTTCGTAAACATTTTACAGGGGAATAACTTGCTAGTCTTTTAGATATTGAATTAAGTAAGGAGACAGAGGTAAATTTTGAATAAAAATTCAGTAACTTGTGAATGAATGCCTTAATCTGGGAACTAAAGTTACAGCAGAAATTATGCTAAGGCTGGAGAAGAATGGGACCTAATTCTAAATCTGCAACTTTCTGAATCACACACTGTCCTGGGGTTTTGTGTTCCAACAAAACTAACCAATTAACATTAGTACAGTGATTAGAACACACACACACACGCACACAACACACACACACACACACACACACACACACACGTCTACTCCTCCAAAAATGATTTACAGAATTAAAAAATTAAAGGAGTATAAGGCCACAAGAGGAGAGTACAAGAAATAACAGAAAAAAGCAATAGTCAGTATATGGGGAAGTAGAATGAATAATTTAACCAAATCTAAGGTGAGTTGAAACAAAGAAAACAAGCAGCAAGCCAATGCTTTTTGTGGAACATTGGAGAGAGCTTGGGAAGTGTGTGCCATGGTCGTTCTAATCTATGGGAGAGATGAAAACCGGGGTTCCTCATGAACTACAAGCAATCAGCTATATCCCTCAGTGTTCTCCCCTCATCTGTCGACTTAGGCCTTAATCATTACTTACTCCAGGACAAGATTGGATATTTTCTTTCTGGAGAATTAAGTAGGAAAGGCCTGTGATCAAGTAATCAAGAACAGTCGATTTGTGGATGGAGAAATGGCTCAGTGGTTAAGAACACTGGCTATTCTTCCAGAGGACCTAAGTTTATTGCCCAACACCCACAAGTCAGTTAACAACTGTCTGTAACCCCAATCCCAGAGGCTCCAAGGCCACAAAGCACCAGTGTGATACACAGACACAGATGGAAACAAAACACCCCACACATAAAATAAATAAAATAAAATATATCTTTAAAAGCTTAAATAAAAGGACAACTGATAGTAAAATTCAGTACTAAGGGATTAATTAGGGGTCTAGGTAGTAAATGGTTCAATTTTTAGTATCCATCTTCTACATAAAGTATTTTGGCATTTTGGGACATTGGTTACTTAAAAATACACAGTGTCAATTATTCAGCCATTCTAGCAGTTTCCTATGAATCATCACAGATCAAGCATGCAAAGATCATTAAATAATGGGCAAAGCCTCAAAGATAAGATGCTGAGTGTTAATGGAGAGGAAGAAGTAGAGGAGGAAAGCAAACAGATAAAATAGAAGGAAATTGATGAAGAAATCGCCATGGACTGCACTCATCAAATGAGAGCAAAACCTTAACCTATCTAAAGAAACAACACAAGATCATTGGAACAAAGATTGAAAATGAAAATTATTATAGCATAAATTCAAAGTTTATGATTATTATGGTATTACATAACAATGTGCCCTGAATATGAAATCCTTAGTAGCCTCTTAACTCTCAGCAGCCACATGATATCTGCACAAGATTAGACCCATGGATGCTCTGTCATGGAAGAGCTATGCCCGAGGAAAGCATAACTAAGCAGTTAATGGTTATTGCTGTAAGTAATACAACAATAGTAATACCAGCAAGTAATACCAATTAAACTCATTGTTTCGCTCATTGGCTGGAATTACTTAATTTGTCACATGTGGCCTATCTGGAGGAGGGTGAATAAACATTTATTTTTATCCCTTGAGACAACATGTGGACATTTAAAATATTATAGCACAAAAAATACAGACTATGTAGGAAAACAGAGAAATTAGATAAGAAATATTTTTATTATTATTTTAAATACAGGTTTTAAAGACAGAGATGGGACAAATTAAAACCTCAGACAAAAAAAAATTACCAGAAATGAAAATTTTAAATTATTAAGTTGCTGGCATTTCCAAGAGTTCATATATTGATTTTTCTAAATAATACACACTAAGGTTGTCACTGTGAGATGACTGAACAACACAAACTAAGAAAATTCCTAAAAATTTTGTCAAGGAAGCAAATTTTGAAAATGGAACAAAAAAACTGTTGACTGCAACTAAAAGCTAAATTCAGTCATGCAATGGCTTACAGGTCTTAAAGAAAAAAATAACCTCCTTATGAAATAACCCCACCTACTATTTACAAATCTCATTAATATACAGGAGAGTATAAGCATATTTTAGACTTGGGCTTAATTTAGCTTGTGAATCCTTCTTTTATTTTCCTTCTAGAACTTACTGCAAATTTCCCATGACCATGAGGAAAAGCTGGGTATGGTAGTAAATATCTGTCATCCCCCACTCTAAGAGACAGACAGAAATCATATCTACATAGTACATTCCATTTTAGCCAATGTTCTATAGCAACATCCTGTTTAAGAAAAACACAACGAAGCTGGAGAATGGAAATTAAGAAAGATGAAGGGAAACTGGAGGTGTTAATTAAGAAGACCATCTAATAAACAACCCAATACCAGGTACGAGATGCCTCCTTAGTAGAGGTCATGGTTTTGCCCTTGGTTTCTTCCCAGAGGTTGAAGATAAGTCTCTATTGCTGAAGACACTCTGCACTTTGGACATAGGATGCAGCAGAGTCAAGCTGGATTTGAACCGCCAGCCTCATTCTTTTATAGAACCAGAAGGGTCTATGCAATCTGCCAAGGAAGGGGAGCAATCAATAATCCTACCCAGTGTGACACATATGAACCATATGAACCACAGCAACGGCCAGCTTGGCCAAAGGTTTCTAAAGGTGCAATGTATTGGCCGTAACCAACAGCTGTCTAATTGGACTTAAGGCCTATTCACCAGGAGGAAAATCATGCCTCATACTAGAAACCTAGTGAGGTCATGGATCTTAGGGAACTACTACCAATACTTAACTAGACAGACATACTATCCAACTGTGTTCTAAAGGTCTCCTATACCCACAGATAAGTATAGCTCCCTCACCCTTCATCAACAACGCTTCTCCTTGCAGCAGAGACCATTACAGAAAACCACAACTGGTCAAAATGCACAGAAATCTGATCATAGGGTTCCCAACCTTAATTGATACAAAGACAACACAGTTCCTGCACCTGGGACTTTCAGGAGATAAAACAGAAAGACTGTAAGAGCCAGAGAACTAGGAGGTCTGCTATGAGATCAAGTCTCCTAGACATGCCAGGGAAGCTGCACCCTTCATACCTAAATAATATGCCCATTTAAACAAGATATAAAGGATAACACCAATAGACATGATAATGTAGACATGACATGGCCCCATTCCTAAACAGAGAACTACAGGAAATTAATACCTGCTGAGAGAGAGAGTAATTAATCTTCCCCAGGAATGCTCCCCCTAATTGGTTATAAAATACCAAGTGGTTAGCACTGACATTATGTACATACAAGCAACACTAAATGGATTCAGCAGATTATATTTTTATATTTATGCATGCACACACACACATATATATGTACATATATACATAGCGATATGTATGTAATAATAACAATTAAAAGGAAGTCATGAACTTGAGAAGGAGCAGGGGGGGGTCATCAGAGAATCAAAGTCCTAGAAACGAAGTCTCTTTGTAACTGAAGTATGCAAGACTCCAAGAGACATTACTCAAAGAACAGTGGTGTATTTATTTTACAAATGGATTAGGAGAAGAATTTAGGCTCTTCTAGAGTTAGGAGGTAAGTTAATAATTGTTATAAGAAAACTAAGATGACAAGAAGTATAAAATACAGGTAAAACTAAAATCACAAAACCAAACAAGATATAAATATCACTAGGCTGATGATATTCAAACAATATTTTAGAAATAATAATGATAATATAAATGTGACTTATCTAATCCACGTAGTAACCACCCCTTAGGGTGTTTAGGAAGTAAGAAAAATTGCAAAGTTTCTAAGTATGTAACAGGGTGAGAGAGGAAGGGTATAGAGCTAATTATCTCCTTTAATAACTAGAAGTCCACAGGTAATGTTGACAACTAACAAAATAGTGATTGTGTTACCTTAAAACATAGAATTTAAAATTCAAATAGATATGACTAAAATTCTTGCAAATGCTAAATGTATCAGTCAGGGTTCAACTAATTCTTATTATTATTCTGTTCCCCATAGCTTTGTATGATATTTAAAATAGATTTAGATGATTAAGATGTCTTTGCTGTACCAGGAAAACATGACTCTTGTCTTTATGTACACAAAACAATGTTTTTGTGATAAATCAAATCAGACCAAAAAAAAAAAAATGCTTTGGGAAATAAGCCACCTTATAAAGGTTTGATCAACAAACATTGCTAGGTCCTCTCCACAAACTTTTGTCTTGTCTTGTTTCAATGTTTGCCAGGAAGGGTTGTGTGTGTGTGTGTGTGTGTGTGTGTGTGTGTGTGTGTGTGTGTGTACAATCACATATGCTTACTGAGTTCAGAATAGGGTGTCAGATTCTGCTGGAGCTGACATTACAAGTGGCAGTGAGCCCCTTGTCCAGAGTGTTAGAAGCTGGACTCAGTACTGTGAAAGGGCTGTATCCCTTTAACTGCTGAGGCCTTCTCTCCAAGGCAGGTAGGAAACCTTAAAATTGGATGTTGCACTAAATTGGCAGCAGCCCTAAGGACTCCTTCCTCCCACTTCTCTACTAGGAGAATTTCATGAACTCTCTGTGAAGGTCGAGCCTCTAGAGTAATTTATGCTTATCGTAGGACCATGGCCAAATTTACAGTTTATTCAAGTGTGTCAGTGTGTGGATGGGTGGTTTGTTTAGATCTAGTGAATCGTGCACTTCTCCCCACAGTATGACGTGAAAGAATCCCTTACTCATAAACTGTGGATCTTACAATGACTTCATTGGTGTCTCTTTTTTTCTATTGAAAGGCTATAGCACAAGCCACACCCACTTTCCAAAGCACCACCCTTTGAGTGTTATCAGACTGATAACAATTCAGAATAAAGGTATGCACGCTATAAATGTTTTTCTTCACCTACATCAGCTTATCTATGTCATTAGTGCCTATAAAACTGTCTTATCTTTTAAGCCTAATTATTTAATTATGTCTCTCACAAGTGATTTATGTACATTTTATTACAAAGACATTCACCGCTATATTCAATCTATCCATGGGCAATATCAAGAAGCTTTCTGTCAGTCCTATATACTATTAAAATGATAAAAAAATAAATTTAACCTAAAAGAGGTAATTTTATATACCATGTAAGTCATTGCTATACATATCATTATCGAAAATGTTGTAATTTTTTAAAATAATACTCAAAATAAATAACCCTCTCTCCCAAATAAGAATATTAGACAGAAGCTACTATTTGTGTCATTATAATACTTTCAGTATTTGAACACATTGCAATAAAAGTTTTCAGTAAAGGTTGGAGAATATTATGATGGAAGGAACAAGCCAGACACAGAAGAAAAATGCCATACGTTCTCATTCATTTACGGAAACCAATGCACCAAGCCTGTGGTGGGGAATGGGAGCCAGTCACTAGATATGGGCAAGGGTGGGAGTAGGAAGGGAAGAAATTAGAAGGGGGTTTAAGGGCTTCTATCGCAGGTGGATGAATGATGGTTGGACAAAATCACTGCATCTTATATAAATGGTCGGTGCACCACCGTGGATCCTCTTTGTGTGTACAACTGATATGCTAATAACTGCACCATTTAACTTTTAAAAAGAAATTGCCAAACCAATTCTCTCTATTGAAAATTCACTGTTTACTAGAAATTGGATTATTACAAACAAAGATCACTTCAAAATGCAGCCACTGGAAAAGGGTGTCAATGGGAATTAGACTGAAGACTGAGGAGGGTCCAGAATATGAAATGCTGAGGAGTAACAAGAATTGATTGTTGGTCATGGAATACATGGAAGTGCAGATGATTGCTGTACTAGGTATTTCTGTTATTCATCTACACTAAGAATAGAACATCACACGCAATTTTATGAGCTTCGTTCCCCTCTATCTTGAGAACTCCTTTTGACCAGGGCAGAGAAAATGGCTCCATTGGTAAAGTACTTGACTTGCAAACAGGAGGTCTGAGTTTGATCCATACACAAAAGCAGTCAGGGTTGTTGGTGCACACATGTGTTCCCAGTACTACAGAAGTGGAAACAGGTAGATCCCCGGGACCTGTGAAGTACTCAGCCTACCTTGATTGTTAAGTTCCAGGCTGGTGACCAATCCTGTCTCAGGAAATAGGGGTGGATATAAGGGACATGAAGTATCACACCTAGGGCTGTCTATTGACCATGGCATATGATCTCACATGTGCATGTATGTGCACCAGCACAAAAAGAACTACTTATAATCATGAACGACACAAAGGAAAGAAAGTCACAGAGTCAAATATCAGCCATGGTGAGTATAGTCACAGGAACTATTCCTCATGAGCTATCTGAAAAACAATACAGGAGAAGTTGGTTTGATGATTATCAGTATATTTGGCTAAAATATCCAGGAGATGTACACATGGCTTGTAAGCTTGGAGAGAGGGGAATCAGTTTCTACAGTATTTTAAAGGTAAGACTTGCTGTGTGTAATATATTTTGAATATGCTTTAAGAATGAACTGCATAGGGGCTAAAGAAATGGCTCAGCAGTTAATGGCTCTTTCAGAGGACCAGTGTTTTGTTCCCAGCATCCACACTAGACAGCATATAACTGTCCATAACTCCAGTTCTAGGGGATCCAATGCCTTCTGGTTTCTGTGGGCACCTACACACATATACAGATAAACACAAACACACCAAGATATGCATACATACACACACACAAAGAGGCACACAGACAAAAACACACACAGAGACAAACACTCATACATACACACACACATAAAAACACACAGATGTTCATACATACACACATAGACACACATAGAGATACAGATACACACAGAGAAACACACACAGAGATACAGAGATACACATATATACACACAGACATATAGAGACACACACAGATACACATATATACACACAGAGACACACAGAGATAAAATGCATACACATGTAAATAAAAACTTTATTCATAAATTATACATAAAAGGAATTTGACTTTCTGTCCATTTGTAATCAATTTCTTCTCATAAGTGCACTCTGTATATTATGAAGATAGCAAAATTTAGCCAGAGAACAATTCTTTTAAGACAAACTTTGATGATCATTTAAACTCTAATAAGACATCTTTTGCAAATTTGACCTTAATAACTACAAAAATTATCACAATTGTCATGATATATCCAACAAGTAAATATTTCAGTTTTGTATAACCAGAAAAGCCATATATTAACAGGTTACTAAAGCTGAAATAAACCTATTACTTTTTGAAAATAAAATAATTTTCAAACTAGTTAAGCATTGTGTGTGTGTGTGTGTGTGTGTGTGTGTGTGTGTGTGTGTGTGTGTGGTGTGTTTTGTTACCATGGAGTAATGTAAAATAATACATTGGAAGAAAATAAAGGAAACTAGGTTAGAAGAATGAAGAAAAAACAGCACAATGCACTAGAAAGAGGTGTATAAATATAGACCAGGCTGATGGGAAATAAAAAACCACCTTCTATTAGTAGCTGTCAGGCTCTTGACTGCAAGTTCTAAAGAGCCCACAAGTCTTTGGTTGCCAGGAGAAGAGGGCCATGCACATCACCTTTGTACAGAGCAGCACCATCTGGTGACGGGATGGATACAAACTACAAACAGGGCTGATGGAAGGATGGAGGAGGGAAAGGTGGGTACATATCTGTCATCTATCTATATCTATGATCTATGTATCAATATATCAGGTATCATCTCTTATCTATCATCTATTTATCATCTATATATCATCCATTATCATCTATCAATGTACCTATCATGTATAATCTCTATTATCTATCATCTATCAATGTATCTACCATCCATCTGTCATCTATTTATTTATGATCTATCAATGCATCTCTCTATTTACCTATCATCACCTTTCTGGCATCCCTATCTCCTTCCTCCTTCCAATTCACATTTAATTCTGATTGCCCTTTTCCAAAATAGTTTTTTTTTTTCCTTTCAACAGATTTGTTAGAATATCCAGTTGAGAAAATTCAGATCTGGGTATCATTTTCAAAAGAACTAGGTGCATTTTAAGTGACTTTTGAAGCTTCTGACATTTTCCAAGGTATTTTCATTGCCTCTTAAGATTCAAAAAGTCATTACTTCCCCTTTGTTAAAAAGAAAAAGAAGAAAAGCCAATATTTTTTGAGATTTTTTTTACCACCTGGAGCTGGAAATCCGATTTAGAGGATTCTTATCATTTAATTTTAGAATTGCCTGTTTACCCTTAATGTGAAGGTCAGAGAAAGTTGCTTAGGAAGTTAAGGAAATCTAATGGCAGTGTGTTGGAGTGATTCTCTTACACTAAAGAAACTTTCCTACAAGTTAATTGAGGATCAAGCTACATCCTAGATGCCAAAAGCAGCCTCAAGAATAGATCGCATCTTTACAGATCCTTCCATCAATAGACAGCTGAAGAAGCCCTTTGGATGTGCTTTGGTGAGATCTGCTACTACAAACTATCACATTGTCCTATTGCTATTTAAATGCTTGTTTTAGCAAAACAAGTCGAGACTTCAAAGGAGGCTTTTTTGCCTGGTGTGTTACTTTAAGTCAACAACCTTTGAAATGCTCTGGGTGATTCTAACTAAATTCAGGAAGACAGGATTCTGACTCCAGACACCCATCAGGCTCCAGGACCTGCTGATCCTGGGAGTGTTTTACTAGCCAACAGAGGTGTGGCAACTGAATTCTGACCTCTCTGCCCCGAAGTCAGTCCCATGAGCAGGGGGAGGACTGTTAGCTTTCTGAGGACGACCTGCCTCCAAAACTGGGATGTGGGTGACTCGCACAAGAGCACCTGTTTAGATAACGTGCACATGACCTGAAAACCCAGACAACCTGCCATGGAAAACAACTGATTACCATCCCTTCTTTAACTTGCACGGTGTCTACTCAACAGCGTTTTGTTTGTTTTGGGGTTTGTGAGACAGGGTCTCATCAGCTGGCATCGAACTCCTAGAGATCTGCTGAGATTAAAGATAAACATCGCCATACTCCACCAGCCTATTAAACACATTTTAATGCATACTTTGCTGGGTAATAAGAATTAAAAAATAGACATGTTCTCTACTGCCATGGAATCTATAATCAAGTGATGAAGGAAAATATTAAATACTAAGCCAGTGTTTTTCAAAATTCATTATTATTTCTGCATTGCTTCAGGAACTAAAAAAGTAAAAATATGGAATGAGAAGAAAACAAGTTAAACTGGACTTTTCTTTATTTTTCTCTTTCTCTTTGTTTCTTTCCTTTGAATAGAGTTTATGAAGTGCCTTCTCATGAAAAAGTTCACAAAGCTGAAAAGACAACCTAGTGAGGAAGGGCAGGGTGTGTTTGTGTGTGTGTGTGTGTGTGTGTGTGTTTGTATGTGTGTGTGTGTCTGCCTCTCTGTGTGTTTGTGTCTGTGTGTGTGTCTGTGTGTCTGTGTGTGTCTGTCTGTGTGTGTCTGTGTGTGTGTGTTTGTATGTGTGTGTCTGTCTCTGTGTGTCTGTGTGTCTGTGTGTGTCTATCTGTGTGTGTGTGTGTGTATGTGTGTGTGTGTGTGTGTGTGTGTGTGTGTGTGTGTATTAGTATCACTTTCAAGTGAAGAGCCAGAGGCTGGGATACTCAGTGTGTCTTGCATAGTTTGGTAAAAGTAGACCATGAATCCTGAATAAACCTCCTGTCTTTCTTTCCATGCTTCTTTTCTCTCACCATCTTGCCTGTAGTAATTTTAGTGTTGCTATCTTTTTTTAAATGCATTATTTGAGGAAAATATCTATCTTGTCTGCTTTATTGGTCCTCCTGAACAAGAGGCAGTAAGTGGTGCTTTATTAACACAGGATTCTTTACTTAAAGTCACTTTCTCAGATGTATTAGTTGCTTTTCTAAGTTGTCATGATAAACACCATCACCAAGCAACTTATGAAAGAAAGGATTTATTTGGGATTACTGATGCAGGGGTTAAAGAGCCACGATGCCAGGGAAAGCATGGCAGAAGGCAGCAGGCAGCAGGCACTGGGGACTGGAGCAGCACACTAAGAGATCACATCTTGAACCAGGAACAAGAAGCAAGAGAAGGAACTGGGAGTAGAGTGAGGCCTTGTGCTCTCAAATCCCACCTCCAGTGATGTACATCCTCCAGCAAGGCCACACCTCCCAAACCTCCCCAAACTGGGCTATTAACTGGAGATCAAGCATTAAAATGCCCAAAACTACAGGGGACATTTGTCATTCAAACCATGACACCAGAGTGACCTAGCCACTTTAACCATAAAGCTAAAGCTATAAATATAAGTATAAAATGTCTATTTTTTCAAGAGAATCCATTAACTACCACTTTAGTATGAAAGCTCCTCTTGGGCTTCTCAACTTCTCCACTGTTTTCTTTCCCCTAATTGAAAGAACTTAAAACACACACACACACACACACACACACACACACACACACACACACTCAAACACCAATGAAGTGTAAATAGTGAACTAGAGCAGTAAGGGAACATGGTGGTGCATGCCTGTGACCCTGCTTCGTAGACTGAAGCAGTAGAGTAACCTCAGAGTCTATGCCAGCGTGGCCTACAGAGCAAGACCCTTGAAGAGAGAGAAAGGAGAGGGGAGGGGAAGTGAGGGGGTGAGAAAGGGGAAAGAAAAAGAAGGGAAAGGAAAGGGAGAGGGGGGAGAAATTAGAGGAGGAGGGATAAAGAGGAGGGGGGAATAAAGGAGATAGAGGGGAGAGAGGAGAATGAGGAGGAGAAGAGATGAGAGCGATGGGGAAGGAGAGAGAGGAGGGGAGAGAAGAGGAGAGGAGGGAA
>NC_034594.1:48145312-48181917 GCF_900095145.1 Mus pahari
AGGGGAGGGGAGGGGAGGGGAGGGGAGGGGAGAGGAGAGGAGAGGAGAGGAGAGGAGAGGACAAAGGGAGACAGGCTATAGAGAGGTGAAAGAGAAATAATTTTTCAGTATCTCAAGTGAATATGCACTTGGAAGGTCTGTTTTCTTAGATTTGAATCCTTATGAAATGAATAAATATATACATGGCTTTTTTTGGTAGCAGCTTCAAATAATGGGGAAAAGTCCATGAGAACATTACTGCCATTCTTCACCCAGCACACTTTGCCAGAAGCAGACACTTAATATTGTTAAACACGCCTTAGTTATACTTTGATACAATATGGATAACTGTATATATGTTAGTAACATTTCTATTCTCAGACATCAGTAAGTTTAAACATATATATGGTAAATAAATATGGTCTACATTCTTTGAAATACTGTGTGATTATTCATGGTATTTATAGTCCATAAATTAAGTAACTACATCTATTGATATACTATTTATTTAAAAATATTTTGCAATAATAGATATTAGACCTATGGCCTCACATATTTCAGGCAACCACTGAATCTTTAAGCTCTATTACCTAGACTTTTCTATTTTTACTTTTTAAAACTGTAAGAACAAGATTTCACTAAGTGATCCAAAGTGGTCAAGAACCCAGTCTGCAACCCAAATAAGTCCTGAACTTAGAATCATCCTGCCTTGACACCTACTACTTGGGTTTACCAGAATGTATCCTCATACCTGGCTACAATTTCTTGACACTACAGTGTCATGGCATATATACTTGTTCAAATTTTTGTGCACACATATGAACTTCACTACTATACAATAGTTATCAAGTAGAATCTGCAGGTCACACTGCAGATCTATACAAATCTCTGTGTTCTAAAATTCTCTATTTCCTAACCCTGTGATGAGATTTAAAATGTGACTGCCACCCTTTATAGTGTTTGTAACCTGCCAGCAAAAGAGTATTTTCATTGTTAGCTAACTTCTATCCAACTGATTAGAAGTGACATTAACATTTGTGTTTATATTGCATTATATTATTCTATTATCAACTGAACAAAATTCATTTGTTTGGCAATAGTATTAATTAGTATTTATTAGCTCCACTGTGGACATGAAATTCAGAACCAACATTAGCATTCTACAGAGTACCTTCCTAACTCTTACCTCTATATAGTTGCTTAGTGGACTGACTAAAGGCAATTGTCTTAGGGTTTTACTGCTATGAGAGACACCATGACCAAGGCAACTCTTAGAAAGGACAACATTTAATTGGGGCTGGCTTACAAGTTCAGAGGTTCAATTCATTATCATCAAGGTGGGAGCATGGCAGCATCCAGGCAGATGTGGGGCTGGAGGAGCTGAGAGCTCTACATCTTCATCCAAAGGCAGACAGGAGAAGACTGGTTTCCAGGCAGCAAGGACAAGGGTCTTAAAGCCCAGGTCCACAGTGACACACTTCTTCTAACAAGGCCACACCTATGTCAACTAGGCTACACTTACAAATAATGTCACTTTCTGGGCAAAGCATATTTAAGCCACCACAGCAATCAAATGTATAATTAGAAGCAATAACAGAAAAACCATATTTTCCATTTTTACAAAGCAAATGACTCGATCAACACCTGCTGATCTACTCTGTACATCCCCAGAAAATGTCTCCAACATAATAGAGCTCTAGATTTTTATAAGATTTTTTTTCTGTCTTCTGGTGCACACACCAAATAGTCACTGGTAATTGAAAGAATCTTAAATTGCTACTATTTCATGTTCTCCCAATTCAAGCAAGATGATATAATCAACGTAATGGACTAATAACATGTTGTCACCTAGAATAAAAGACTGATCAAAGTCCCTGACAGTAAAATTATAAACAAGACTTATAGAGTTGCTATAGCCCTGAGACAGGATAATGATGATGTAATAGTAGCCCTGCCCATGGAATGCAAATTGCTCTAAGGATAGCAGAATGGTATATGAAACGAAGATAAAGCATTTGCCACATCAGTATATGTGTATGTAGGAGAGAAAGAGTGCTTTCATATACACCAGCAAAAAAGATCACATTTTGGTTCAGTAGCCACTACTGAAGTTAAGTAAAGTGGACATTCATCCAAGCGCATCTGTTTTTCTTCATAGACAAAATGAGGAAGTCGAACGAAATGAGTTGAATCAAGGAAGCTGGGGAATCATTGCTTCTGTATCATACAGGCATGCAATGTTTTTAATCATCACAACAATCCCGCTGAATATGCAGAATTACCTTTGGGTTGCTACGTTTTTTATTTGAAGCCAGTTCTAGTGGCTTCCAGATTGTGTGGCACTTTGTATCCTAATGACAATATACATAATATTGAGTATATAATTTTCCAAAATTCACAGATACTCAAGGTTGATGTGCTCAATCACCTGACCTCAGTAAGTCACTATTTTGAATGTGGACCATACTGCTGACAGTCTCCAGAAATTCATATTATTTTTAAGACATTAGTTAATACTCCCTTAAAACCTAATTATTTATACTTCCCTAATGAGTTGCCATCTTGTGATTACAAGTCCCATTGGAGAGATTAAAGACAAGTGGCTGTTCTATAAATTATAACCGCGTAGCTGGAGACTTCCCCAACATGATCTGAGTTCCCTTTAGGTTCTCTAAATCTGTTGTCCCTCAACAGAGAATTAGTTGATGCATTAAAAATATAATGCTCTACTGGGATGACTCAAGATGATTTTCATCAAATGCTGAATTTATTTATTTTTCTATTCCAGCCTGGAGCAGTCTCCTAACGGACTGCTGTTCTAAGGATGTCATTATTATCTTCCCAATGTCAGGGTCTCTGTTGGTCAAGTTTTCTTAATCAGTGTGTTAGCTCTGCTGCCTGATATGATCATCATATTCACATCACATAATAGCCTCGTGCTACGGGTCAACAGGTTCAATAATTTCAATAATGACACCTAGAAGATGAATAGTTTGTAAAGAAAAAGAGGCGTGTCCGGCTTGAAAAATCTGCAGCCTAGCAATACAAAACTGCATAGAACAGTTCTAGTGAGGGTTTAATGGTGGATAGGAGCATGTTCAAGAGGAGAAGATTGTATGATGAGGAAGGAAGGCTGAAGTAAGAGGGAAGCAGGACTTTCCTAGTTCTCATCTTTTCAAGTGTCCCATCTGCTCCTGTTATCACCATCATGTGGTAGAAACATGGTCCAATACATGCATCTTTGGGAACACCTCCAAATCTCATCTTCCTTATGGCACTGGCCTATAAAAGCATCCTCCACAGGTCTCTTCGAGGAGGCCCACTAACATAGTTTTTACACAGCTTCAATGCAAAATGCAGCCTGCACTTCTGGATTTGCTCAAGATAAAGAGATGAATGAGAAGGCATTCCATAATAAGTCTTTCCAGTACTCTAACATCCCTATTGTTTTAGACACATTCAGCCATAGGACATCTATAAAACTCTGGTGGGCCTAGAGGGGTGACTCATCTGTTAAGAGCATTCGCTGCTCTTGCAGAAGGCAAGAGTTTGCTTACCCATATCAGGTGGGTCACAAAATCTATAACTGAAGCTCTAGGGGATCTAATGTCCCCTTCTGGCCTCTATAGGTAAACACATACATAAGTAAAATTAGCCCTCTTAAAAAAAAAAAAAAAAAAAAAAACTCTGGAATTTTTTGACTTGATTTGGTATAGATGATCTTTAGACCTAGGCTTCTGTTAGTCAACCAACCAGCCAGTCAGCTCTCTCCTCCCTGCTGTCTCTCAGGGACATGAACTCAGGACACAATATTCCTTTATCAACCAACCCAAATCAAATGTCTCTTTCTTCAACCTTCCCCTGGATCCAGCATCGCTTCCCATCACCTTAATTCAGTGTGCATTCTTGATAATTTAGAACCTCACCCCACCAGAAACCACATCACCCCCTCACACCCACACTCAATTCCTATGACATTTATGAGCCGGCAACAGATCACAACGTAAACTGTTTTTACTAAAATGTGTTATGATGTGTTATAAGCTCATCCCCAATCCTTGTTTTTAGTAGGTACTTGATTATGAGTGGAGTGACCCCAAATTATTTAAATAACTTCCACCAGAGTATTACTGATGTCTCTGGCAACAGGAAGGGATATCTATGCCTTAATTCCAACAAGAAGATCTTTATGGTTCTGTTACAGAGGCTTACGCTTCCTGTTTCCAATAACTTCAGCAATTATGGTTTAATCAGAGAAACAAGAATAAGTGTGGTATCATGTGGCATATACTTTTAATGAGAATTTTAGTTATATAAATACAGAAAAAGATAGGGGAATTTAGGTCTGCGAAGTTTCAGATAAAGTCACCAAGCACATGCCCCCAAGTCAATGTGAAATAGCTGAATGTACAAGAAACTAAGCATGCCTTTCTGCTTCAGCATGCCAGAGAGTAGGCTAGTGTACCCTCATTGGAGGTTTGTGGCCCTTTAACCTAATGGCTGATGGGAACAACTTCTTAAGTAGAACTAGGAGTGTGGATGCAACTGATGTAGAAAGAGGAAACACCACAGCTCAAAGGCCTCAATTCGGGAAAGGGTACCATCTACTTGAGATAGTGAAAAGGCACAAGGCAATTGAAGGAAATGGAGAGAGAAAAACAGACACAGAGAGAAACAGACAGAGTAACAGACAGACAGATAGACAGACAGAGAGACAGAGAAAGGCAAAGAGAGACAGAGAACCAAATTAGAAGATTAACTCAAGATAAAATATATAATCATAGAAACCACTTGGATCCTTAAGGGCCTTATAAGAATTTGAGATTTATTCTAAAGGCATTGGAAAATCATGAAAGATAATGTCAGAGTTCCTAAATGTGGTGATGGTCTCTGTCACAGTTGTTATGTAGTGGGGACCGTGACAAACATTATATGTTAGTATTCACCAGACATTTATTAGGCACTGATGATACACCACATAGTTTGCTGGGTACAGGTGACTCAGTAGCAAAAAATAAAAACGACACAGGGAAAATGCAGTAAGTTTAAGATCTGTTAAGGAGTGTGTTTGATTAATTCACACAAGAGCCTTGTGAAGTACAAAAGCAAGGCATGGAGGGACAACTGAATAATAGCACAAGGACATCCAAATGCAAATATGTGGGGTTTGTGTTGAGATCCTGCTCATTTTCATTCCTAAGACATTACTTTTAAGCAGCCTCTGTCTGTCACCCATGCTGTCATGCTGTCGTAGGTAAACTCTCAGATAAATCACAGAAACAAACCACAGGGGTATGATTAATTTCTTAATCTCTTCATGGTCCTCAGTTGTTTCTGCTCAAGTCAGTATGCGCATTCAGGTTATAAATTTTGCTTGTGTGAGAAAACGAGACAACCTTGATTATGTGGAGTGATCTCGGCAGAATTCAGAGCAACTAATTCACCAGTCCTCTGCTTCTAATGGACACGGTGCAAATGGAAGAGGAACTCTACTCTGTCATAAGATAATAATAAGATGGGAAGTACGGCATTATACTGGGTGTACTCAGACCAAACAACCTGTCTAGTGGCTTCTTATTAAAACCGTGTGTGTGTGTGTGTGTGTGTGTGTGTGTGTGTTTTGTGTGTATGTGTTATATTCATTTGTGTGTGTACAGGTATGAAGACCCTTGTGCACATACAGACATGTAGAGACCAGAGATCAACATCAGGTGTCTTCCTCTCTTTCTATCTACCTTGTTTTCTCTCTCACTGAACTTGGAGCTCGACTATTTGGCTAGAGTGGCTGGCCAGTCTGTTTCAAAGATTCTTTTATTTGGCCCCATTTCCCTAGACCACCAAATTCAGCTTTTCCCACTAGTTCTGGGCACCAGCCTGACCCTTCTCTCTGTCCCGGAAACACTTCTTTCTGTTACATCCCCTGTCTTTAAATAGGATGTATAACAAGTACTTTTCAATGATTTTTTGCTTTTTTTTTTTTTTAAGTTTCTCACCGATTCTAAGAAAAAAATGTTAGTTGAATCAGCACTGAGTAGATAAAAATCTAAATTTAGTTGTCGTAACTGTCAGGCCACTTAGAAACCAAATAATTCACACCCTACTAATTGCTTTTGTGTTCGTCTATCCAAGAGGAATGAGTCACCACTCAGAAAATCATAATTATGAATGGCTTACACCTTGCTGATGACAGACCTCTATGTTGTTCTTACAAAAACTTCCCAAAATGTATTTCTCTCAAAATAATTTCAACTTTCTCTGATTTGTGTTTATCTGATAAACCTCTGTCTTTTCTCAGAAATATATGACCCAGGGGCCTCACCTTACCTGTCTTCCTTTCCTTAGCCTAAGGTTGTCCCAGAGCCAGGAAAATGGAGTTTTTAAACTTTTCTTTTACTGCAGATTGTCAACACTGTGATGACAGATTGATCCAAGCACATGATTGCTGAAGCTCTGTACTAGGAATATGCATCGCGCTCCCAAGTAGGGAACCCAAAAATACTGTGAACAACAGTAGTGGTATAAAAATCCACGTAGTAAGTATGCCAGTCTGTTTAGAACAGGGTCCCATATCCCTGAGGAATCAAATGGTTAATAGCATATCACCTAAAGGCTATGTAGGTTGTTTTAGTTGCATGTGAACTATGGGGACTCATTTCAAGACAGAGGACGAGTTCATAGAAAGAAAAGTCGCTGAATACCAGTCAAAGGACTTAGCAATACAGTCTGCAGCTTATGATTCAGCTGTTACGTACACCACTAAACGTGGAGGCTTTTCTTAAGCTTTACCATGCGAGCATTTCCTCTTTATCTCGAAGCTTAAGCCAGCCCCCTCAAATGAATGTCTAAAGGCTAAAACAAATAGCATGTAGGCTCTTTGGGTTACATATTCCCCCAACTACATTCTCTTTCTTTTTCACAACCTTGTTGTCCAGACTAGGGACCACCCTGGGCTATGCATATGAAGTGTTAGGCACAGGGTGTTTTCCAAGAATTAAACCATAAAGACTAATCTTTGGCTCTTGTAAATTGATTCTCAAAGACTTTCTACCATACACTTCTGGGAATTTCGAGTTAAGGAATGATTGACGCATAATTAAAGCAGAATTCACGTATTTATTCTGCAGAGGGAGTGGCAGCACCAACTGTCTGGAACATTATTCCAAGTGGGAGGATCCAGCATTGGGGCTCAGTCTTTCTGCTGAGTCAAATGCTGGCCTCTCTTCTGAGGGTTCTGATCTTCGGGCATCCAGGGGAGCTATATACAATGATAGCTTTTGTTTTGTGCCAATCTTTCTAGAAGACGATGGTAAAAATGTTGGGTTTTTGTTTTTTTTTTTTCACTTTAAGTCAGAAACTCTTCTGTCCTCACTGCCATTAATATTTATAAATTAGCATAAGTGTAGCGTTCCGAAAGTACTCTAAGGTCTGGGAAGAGAAGTTATAGGTCTTTGTTCTTCCTATGTGGAAGTATGCACACAAATAGCTAAGAGAAGGGGTTTTGTTTACTGGCCGGCAAAGGCAGTAAGAAAAGAATAACTGCTCCATTATTTTTAAATGATCACAATAAAGCATACCCTTTTGAAAACATCGTCGTGAAGTAGACTTGAACTCCAGGCCTGTTGTAATTTATTTATCATATTAAAAGTCCTTGGGATCCTAATTAATTTCTCTTACTTGAAGCCTTTTTGTGTTTCATGTGACACATTCAAGTTAATTTTAATGATGTAATTTAGACTAAAACATCTTAGAATTGAGCTGTCTCTGCAGGAAGAATACTAAATTTTCCTAATAAATTCCCACACTATGTGAAATGTTTGATTAGTGCGTCTTATGTGAAGTGGGTCCGACCTCCAGTCTTCCCCTCTGTCTCCTCCCCTTCCCCTTTCTTCCCTCTCTCTCCCCTTTCCCTTCTCTTCCCTTCCTTCCCCCTTTCCCTCCCCTGTCTTTCAATTCCCCTCCTTTCTCTCTTTTCCTGCTTCTCTTCTCCCCTATTTAATTCTATTGTTTATTGAGATAGTAAATAACATTACAGTTTTTTAAAGTAGCTTTTGTACCACACTACCCTGTTGCTCCAAATTGTTCCTTACGGAATAACACAACCCTCCCCCCCCCCGCCCCCATTTATCCATCCTCACGAGCTTCCAATGATCTCATTCTTAACTGAGAAATAAAGGCAGTTTAAGCCAGAAGACAATTCTCTTCAAAGCAGGGATTAGCAATGCCAGTCTCAGGCACTCTGGGTCAGTTGTAAATGTCACATGACAAAGGGAGGGAACCGTTGTCAAAGGTAACTAATAAGCTCATGGGTTTAACCGTTTGCATACACATAGGTAGAACATGCGTAGTGCAAATCAAGCTGATGGTTTCATTTGCATTCATGCAGAAATTAAAATCTTACTGTCAGGGTCCTCTTATTACAGGAAACTAGCTTCCTAGATAAAGATTATTAAGAATATTTCATAATCCTTTTTTGTAGCCAAGGTCAAGAACCAGGAAGCATGGAGTTAAACAGACCACAATCAGTAAGGTAGGACTTGGTTACCAGGCATGGAACAGGATCAGACAGGCTAAGAACCTGCTGGGCATAATGCTTCCTGGTCATGAAAATACAGGTCAATAATCAGAGCTCAGAGCTGAGCACAAAGCGGAATGAGCAGGCCTAAGAGGCAGGGACTAGACAGAAGGCAAAAGTTTTACTCACTAGAGTTCCTTGAGAACAGAGATGCAGATTAGTGATTGGCAGTGGCTGATGTCAAGTATTCTTTTCAGGGGCTGGAGAGATGGGTAAGTGGTTAAGAGAACTTTCTGCTCTTCTGAAAGGCCCACATGTTCAGCTTCCTGTACCTATATCAGGAGGCTCACAACCCCAGGGGATTCATCATCTGCTTCTGGTCTCTGAGGGCACCCTCACTGAAGTGACATACATTCAAACACACACACACACACACACACACACACACACGAAATAAATGTTTTTAATAAGTTCTTTTATAAGCTAGGTATCACCTATAATTCCAGTACTCAGAAGGCTGAGTAAGAAGAATCACTGTATGTTCAAGGTTAGTCTGGGTTCTATAGTGGGTTCCAGGATAGCCTGGGCTACAGAGGAGTCTGGTCACGTCTTGAAAAAGAAAAACAAAAAAACAGAGAGAGAGAGAGAGAGAGAGAGAGAGAGAGAAAGAGAGAGAGAGAGAAAACTTTGCATCACAGCAGTGTTATCCCTGAGTTTTTTTTTTTTCAATATTCTAATTAGCATTTGAACCAGGTCAATACTAGTTTCCCTGCTATGCAAACCCACACCCATGCTAAGTGTCTCTAGGGTTAGGAACACAGTGACGATGTGTCTGTTTGGGGTTAGGAAGATGTTTCGATTTATTAAAGTTCAAGCATAAAGGTCTGAGTTCAGATCCGCAGCACCCGAACAAAAGGCTGAGTGTGCTCAGAGAAACGCTGTCTCGAAAAACCGACAAAACAAAACAAAAGGCTGAGTGTGGTCACATGTACATTTGTACCCCCAGCACCGTGGGGGCAGAGATAACAAATGGCTAGAGCTTCGGAACTGTCAGCTGGGCTCCAGGATCAAGACAATCTCAGATAACTAAGGGGACACCTGATGTGCCCCTCAAAGACCTGCAAAACAAATGCTAATAGAACACACACACACACACACACATACACACACACACACACACACACACACACACACACACACACGCACGCACACACGCGCACACGCGCACACACGCACATATGTGCACACACACACTTTTTCATATACACATGCACAGAAAGGATTCTTTTCATTGATCAAATTTGTCATGGAATCTGCACGGTGGACCAGGTATGGCTCTCATCCTTCTGAAGCCTAAGATAAAACTTCAGTGCTTGATAATCTTCAATTAAAAAAATAAATACTTGAAAAAAAAATTCAAAATCTTATCAGTAAGGTTGTTAAAAAAAAAAAAAATGTTACCGCAGGCATTAAATGAGCAAAGGCAAGCCATATGCTGTTTCTCCCTCATCCTTAATAAGTTTCTTTGTTAGAACACCTAAGATTGGGCGTGAAAATTAATTGGTTCATCTATTCTTGCTTCAAATAAGTATCAAGTCTGGATCGAAGAGGTAGATGAAGTAGACTTGGGGATCATCAGATGATAGGGGGAGATTAATATGGGGGCTCCTAGAAGAGTGGCCACGGTTACAGTCCAGACAACTTTTAGATGCAATTGTTTTAAGTGCTACTCACAGGTTGACTAAATCTGCTTACGCTGCTACCAGATTAAGAACTGATATGTGCATTAAGCCCTGGAGACTCTTCATGATTCTGGCAGGATTAGTCATTTAATTGGAGGTGCAGGGACAAAAGTCTGGTTGGAGTAAGTTGAAGCTTAAGTGGACACAAAAGGAGTGGGTTCATGGGTTTCTAGTATATTCCAACTCTCTAAGGTCTCTACAGAGGAGAAAAATGGGGCGGCAGATAAGGGCTCACACTTACCCTGTTAAAAGAGGGTCTTTGAGCTGCGCTAGCAGGATTTCATCCCTGACTGGACACTTGTCAGGGGGACACAGGTGGGAGAGGAGGGAGTACAATGCCCCTCCCTACAGCAGAAAAGCAACTCAATAAATCCATGAATTTTTAAAATGCGCAGTAAGTTTTTTCTCTGGAGTCAAGGTCTTGAGCTTCTTTTTCATTAGTTTACAGATGTGTTCATTCTGATCTGGTCTCTCTTGTTGAAAAGTACCTTAGTTCAGATTTTGGTGGGAGGGCGGTATTTGTTGGACATTTAGTTAAATGTGGAGAAAGTCATGCAGGGTACGTGAAGTGGGTAGAAATGTAAGGGGTAGAGAAAAAACTTCTAGTCCTGTCTATTCCTTTCCTTTTCCTCTGAGAGACTGGCTGGCTGTGTTCAGGCTGGTGTGTGCTGAAGATAAACAGGTACTGCCTGATGATCCAGAAGATAACCTTGCTTCATTTCATGAGAGATCTTGAATCTCTGAGCTCTTCAGTGAGGAGTGTAGGATAAGTCCCTTTCTTCCGTGTGAATCACTTTGACATTTAAAGAGTTCATGGAACCAAGAAAAAGGTAAGGCTTATTATTGAAAAAAAAAAAAAAAAAAAAAAAAAAGACAATGCTGTAACCCTCATGGAATGTTCCTGGATTCCTGCCATGCAGAGAAAGGGATGTGTCCTGGGTGGCAAGGAGATAGTCACCCTGGTGATGAGTTGTCCATCAAGTCCCTTGAGGTCTGTGATCATAGATCATCTAGCAATGAAGGGCCAGACTCCTGGCAGGCTGGGCTCTGGTACTGGTAGCCCTGACTACCCTCTCATCATCCACATCGTGTGATCAAAAGGGATTAAACGAATCCAGTCCTTCCTTTGCTCTCTCTCTCCCCAGAAGAGTAAAACAGACTCTGGCAAATATTTGCTTAAGACAGATCCTTTCTGATAACCAAACTGGATGGCTTTCAGAGTAACCACAGGGGTAGGATTAGAATTGTCTGGGTGACTCTAAGGAGGTGGCTAAGGAAGGGAAGTTGGGTGTTACCATGGAAAGCTGGAATCCAGCTCTACTGGTAAGTTAGCCTCT
Source organism: Mus pahari (assembly GCF_900095145.1). Classification (NCBI taxonomy): domain Eukaryota; kingdom Metazoa; phylum Chordata; class Mammalia; order Rodentia; family Muridae; genus Mus; species Mus pahari. Next base: position 48,156,883 of record NC_034594.1, read on the forward strand.
GCCACTTAGGAATCTCTTAATTGCCACAAAGCCTGGTTTCTGGGTAAACACAATGGAACTCAGTATTTCTGAAGAAAGGGGAAGGGCAGTGAACAGAGAAGCAGCCTTCTCACCTGGGGGAAAGTTTAGCGCTTCCTCAGCGGGACAGGAGGTCCCCCCCCCAAGGGCATACTATTTAGCAGGGCCCCTGTTCAGTGACATGTAGTCATTGAGTTAGCAAAGTATCATACTGAAAGGTCATACAAGCACATAAAAGAGCCTGGTATATTCAGAATTGCCCATATCGAATGTTCCAGGTATCTCACTGGGAGGAAAGAAGACATTGAATATCTTAGCTACTCAGGATATCTCGATGTTAAAAACAATACAACTTCCTTCTTCTGTTTTACTAGAAACATCTCCAAGAGAGAAACTAACTGTCGATCCATTGTCAAAGCGTGGCTAGACGGCTTTGGCTTAGCTGAGGGCCATTGGCTAAATTTAACACCAAGCATTCTTGTTCTGGAAGGTGAAGGACAGCAGCAATCTGGGATGCGCTGCCCTACTTCTTTTAAATCCATTTTTAATTATAGCATGCATACAATATTCACAGCAAAGGACGATAGCGATGGATTGTTCCAGCAGGTATCAACTTGTTTCTAGCCCAATGGTTTCTTTTTTCTTTTCTTTTCTCACCCCACAGTCTTTTTTTTTTCCCTTGAAGAAGCCCCATATTTGAAAGGATATTCCCCATCTTGTCCACTTACTTAGTTTTCCAAGACATTAAAAAGGCTTTTGAACCTAGAGTGAATAAGGCAAATCAAGGGCTATTATTATTTTATTTATTTTTTTCAAATATTGTGCAAAAATGTGGTTATAGAGAACTTGTAATTTTTTAAAAATAATTATTATAATGGTTTAGTGCTCTGTAAAATTTTATGTTATGATGAGGATGAGGAAAGCATTGTTTCTAATATCAAACAGATAAAATAAATAATAGGATTGGTTCATTTATTTCCAGTTTCATTAGAGGTGGGGAGACATTGTTATTTCTGTATTATTCCCATTATTATTATTATTATTATTATTATTATTAATTTATATAGTATCTTTCTATTTCTATGGATGCTTCTGCAATTGTGGGCATGTAGAAGCCAGAAGACAACCTTGAATTTCATTCCTCAAGTAGGATCCATCTTTTTGCAACAAGGGCACATGTTGGCCTGGAACCCTTTTGATAGACTAGGTCAGACCTAGGGACCTAACAGTTTTTGCCTCACCAGTACTAGGATAGTAAGTGTACACCAACAGCCAGCTCTTTTAACATGGGCTCTGGGGACATATTTCAGGTTGACATACCAAGCCATCTCTCAGCCCCTACTTTTCAATATAAAACCCTTTAGAGAAAAAGAATGGAAATTCAGATCAAGAAACTTGCTTAAAGTCATAGAACTAGCTAGCTATACAGGGGAGAGTCAGAATTTGAATACAGGTCGTCAACTCAAATTTATCAATGAACAAGGAAAACACTGTCAAATTCTCAACTACCCTCCTTATCATATTTTACTCAAATCTCTTTTTCCAGAAGTACATAGATTAACTGTGGCTTTGTACAGTTTTTCACTGGGACTATGTTGTTTTCTAGCTCTTTAAAGCCTGCCAAACAGTAACCATGTCTAAAGCATTAAAGGCAGTCTACTCAGTTAGAATATGCTTCTTTGGGCTACCTAATATATGAAGTCCTTTATTCGTAAATCTACAAAATGGGAATTATGATTGCAACTCCTAGTAGAAATATTTAGATATATTGAAACAAAATGTATTTATTATTCTAAAAACAGCTGACAGAATTATTGAAAATGTCATTACTGCTCTAGGAACTTTTCCAGTAATACTCAGCTGTAGATTTAGCAAAGGAAAGATATATAAGCAGACCGTCTTCAAGTATGAAAACGAGTAACTACGCTGCCCAAGAATAAAGGGGCTTTTCATTTCTCTACTGTGTGATAAGAGGGGACTATAGAGCAATTTTTGTTAGGATAATTACATTTTGGAATGTGAAGTTTCAAACTTAACTTGACCTTTGGGTTTTTGAGTTTGTCTACTTTTGGCATAAGATAATTTCCTGACTCTAAAGACACCAGGCGGCTCTTACCAGCGAATATTTTAATTATTCAAGTTGCATAAATGACTTGAAACCATATGGAACCAATTTCCCACGCAATGTTCGCTGGTTAGAAAATTGTGAGAGAGATGGCTTTGCTATACATGGAATTGAATTCCTTGAACTTCAGACTTCACAGGCTTGGGCACATCCAGATCTCTGTGAGGTCTTCTGCCATTCAGAGGGGTCCACAATCCTGCTGTTAATCGGAACTATTTTAAACATTCTCTTTTTTGCCTGCATAAAAATCAGCTTCTGTCTATACAACAGCATTAATAACATTATATTTCCTGTACTTGTCAATACACATTTCTATTTGTATCTTTTGAAACTTAAACTCTTCCTGGGAAACCAAACATGCTGTAACCCGTAGACTATAAAACACCCCAACACACGATACGCCACAGCAATCATTTTGCGTGGACTTTAGATGAGATACAAGCACACTGATAATAAGAGTGCACTGTGAAGTTCATTCACTATGTATCAACTCCTCAACACTTACCATGCTCCGAACTTCTGCATGCTGTGATTTGTACCACGTGTTTTCTGGGTAGGGATTCCAAGTCATTGAGAGCTATAACCCTGCTGTTGTCTCGCTTAGTTTTCTGTCACTTCACTTAATAGCACAGAGCATCATGTGGACTGCGTGGGATTATAGCACTTCATATGAAAAAGTTAGTGGGAGGATATTATAGCAACAGTTACGCTGAAATGAAAAGCTGGCATGCGTGCAAAAGCATCTTCCAATTCCTACTCCTTTCCAATTTTGGACCTACTATCATATGTTGTTACTAACATTCATTTTAAGTTGTTATCCCTCGGACTGATTTAATTTTGTGACACAGTAATTTTCAATTTCTTACACTTGAGTTGACTTCGCCTCAGAACTATCGTCGAAAATGCCTCAGTGGCTTCGAAATGGCATGGCTTGACTGAATCTAAGTGGATGATTGCGCTAATAACTGACCACTGAGCTTCCCGGTGTAAGACCTGGGTCTACTGACTTCCCACTGCATCCCATGGGGATATCAGTGGCCACAGGATTAAAATTCTTTTCGTGTTTGTTTTTTCCTTTGTATATTCTGTATTGGTCTCCCCTCTCTCCTTCCTTCTTCCTTGTCTCCCTCCCTTCCTCTCTCCTCCCCCCTCCCACCCACCCTGCCCTGTGCTGCCCTGCCCCACCCCGTAGCATGTATGTGAGGGCAGGCAGAGGGTCCCGGTAGCTTTCTTTTACTCATGTTCGGTTTATTGCCTTGAGACAGGACCTGTCACTGAACCAGAAGCTTGCTACTTTTGTTAGACTGGCTGGCTAGGAAGCGCTCGGGGTCTGACTGCCTCCTCCCTGCAATGTTTGCTTTACAGGCATGCACAGCCATGCCCAGCTTTTCATATCGGTGCTGGAGGTTTGAACTCTGGTCCTCATGTTTGGGCAGCGAGCACTCTGACCCTCTGAACTAGTTCGCTAGCCCTACCGACTCTCTTTGCCGCTATGTCTTTGTGAACTCCATCTGCTTACGAACATTTATTCGCAACTTCAGTCAGACTCAGGACTCAGAACATTTTGCATTCTTTCACCAGCAAGCACAAATGGCAACAGGTTTGAAGTTCCAGCAGGACAAGGGAAAGCCACGCCCCACCTCTTTGTTTTAGATCTCACACTATAAACAAGTGCTCTGCCCCCTTTTAATAAAACTTGTGGTTTATTGCTTAAAAAACAACCCTGGGCATCATTTTTGACGTTCTGTCTAAGGGTTCTATATGCAAGACATCTAAGATGTACCTCAAGAAGAAAACACACCTATTAGATAAGCCTTTTTCACCCATGAGTGATAGTGCTATTGGCTATTTGTGCAAGGCTAATGAATCAACTATACTAAATAAGGTGTCTTAAACAGAAGGACACTTCAGATAAGTGTAGGTCTCCCTCACTGGCGGAATAGAATTCACAGGGGCCTTATATTTCCCCTGGTTTAGGATTTGCAGCCTGTCTGTACTCATAGTGGGAATAGATGGTACACAACATTTTCTTCCTCTTTAGAAAGTAGCATATGGAGAGCTAACAAGACGATATTAACAAACTGGTTTGCTTTGTTAAGGAGGTGCTATGTTTCAACATACATATTATGCTTGCTGTATACTTCTCATTATCATCTCTAATGCCTCTTTAAAAGAGCTGTTGTTCAGTTAATTAACTAATTAGTTTGTTTATTTTACAGCTGATAGGGAGTCACAGAAGATAGTCCCTGAGTTAATGTTCAGGGGAGTGTGGCTTGTTCTTGGGAAGTTCCACAGGAACTGCTTTAAACCACCTGGCCATTCAATGTGTCACATAGACAATATCTTTTGGGGGTGTGAGTACAGCTCCCAAACACAGACAGTGCTCATCTGTCAAAGGCAAAAGGACCCGAAGTCAAGATCTACCAAAATGCGCCTGTATAATCTAGAATGACATTTTACCTGTTGGTACTTTTCTGTTCCTTTATCTATAAAGTAAAGACATATGAAGTAAAAACACCGACTTGCACAGGCCACTCAACTCAAAACCCAAATCCAGAAGCTAGTACCGCTAGCTCGAAGGTGAGATGATGGGAAAATTGGCACCTGGGCAGGTTCTGTTTCTGGGCACTGTCTCCTCTAAATACAATTTAATGTTGTTCTCAACTGATGCAAACATAGTCATGCCGTCCTCATTCCCCAATGGTACAGCTGAGCTGAGCAGGCTGAAAGATTTTGAGATTTCACTAGCTAGTAAGGAGAATAAACAAAGTGGCAAGTCTTTTTTTTATTTTTTTATTTTTTTTAGATTTATTATATATGAGTACACTGTAGCTGTCTTTAGGCACACTAGAAGAGGGCGTCAGATCTCATTGCAGATGGTTGTGAGCCACCATGCGGTTGCTGGGATTTGAACTCAGGATCTTTGGAAGAGCAATCAGTGCTCTTAACCGCTGAACCATCTCTCCAACCCAGTGCCAAGTCTTGAAATGAGGCTTCTGGGATATTTTATTTGACGGTGTGTCCACATAGAACAGGGCAGAGACTGAAGTATTAGAAGTTGGGGACCTGCAATATTGATTTTTCAAACCAGTATTTGGAGTATGGAGTCCTCTAGTTAACAGTAATTAAATCTGAAATCCATTAGGCTTCTGTATCTGCCATTCTTCCCCCATTAGCTAATAAATTCCCTTTAAAAGAGAAATCCCACACAAAGCAAAATTCCAGTTATACTGGGGTTTCTGACAAGGCTTTAGAAGAGATGTAGTTAAAGATAATGGAGACAGGAAATATGGAATGGACGCCAGTAGGATTAACGAGTCATACGCTGTAAACTTAACAGAGTTGGCTTAACAAGGTGGCTTCCTTCTACCCTAAGAGTACTGAAGTGACTGGATGTCACAAAGACTGGCATGAGCCAAGTACTTAGGACTATAATACTCTTTTCTAACATGTTTGAAAGGGGGTCTGTCACTTGGACCCAGAGCTTAATAATTAGGCTAGTCGAGCCAGGTAACTTGCCCCAGAAATCCCCTATGTCTCCAGAGCACTGGAGTTACAAAGAGTCTGCTCTACTTAGTCAGCACTTGCATGGGTGCTACGGATTTGAGCTCATGTCCTCATACTGTGGAGCAAGTACCTGACCTTTTGAACTATCTCCCCAGCCCTTAAAATACTCTCCTGGGATATATTAGTCCATTAAATTGGTTTATTCTAAGTATATATAAATACTTTGGATATAAAAGTGTAATGTTCACTGTGGAGCGCCACGGCTTGCTGTGAATGGGAATCCTAACAGAGTAGTTCGTTGTGCTGTACAGCCTTCGGATCTGATCAAATTTGTTGTGTGACGCTTTATACTTGCTGTTGTTTCTAAATATAAGTTTTCAAAATTAAAAAAAAAATTCATCAAAGGTCTTAGAAACTTTTCATAAAGTTCTACAAGAAGGCAAAAATAATATCATTTTAAAAATGTATATTCGGCGATTCAAGCCATCCAATCCAAAGCACATTACAAAATGTTTTCATGCAACGGCTGAAATCTGCAGTGGGGGAACAGTGTTGCTATATTTCAGGAGGCAAAAAGATAATAGGTGCACATTTTCAAGGTATAGGCCGTACAAGTTAAGACTGGAGATTTTGCCTCTTCTATTCAACCACTGGTCCATACAACTCATCGCAGGAATTCATGTTACTGACGGGACGCTACCGTTCCTGAACCCGTACCACATTTTATGATTCTTAAATATCAGAAAAATCTGTTCAGTGTCTAGTGTGAGGAAATAAAGAAAAAGAAAAAAAAAAAACAAAACACTTTAGTAAAGAGTGTTAAATGACTTATCGGTTGGTCAAATCAGGGGAGAAGGGAATCGGAGGCACAGATTTACTTCCTGATTCAGAAAATGACTCACCGTGTAACTCTGTGAACGTTGCCTAACCTTTTAACGTTTCAGTTTCTACTGCTGAAAAACAGGGATAACATGTGTCTACCATACAATAGGAAGTACTTTAGGAATAAAAATAATAAAAATAATCTTGAACCCAGGGGCCGTCAATCTGGTTTTCCGTGTGCTTGAGATACTACTGACACATTCACCAAACAGTTTCTGCCAAGGCCGTGTGTCTCATGCTTCCAGATCACCTCCCTAAACACCACATGGTGCACTGAACGCTCCTTATCCTGCCCTGAATCAGCCTGGTGGTTGCCATGGGGCGTGTTCGACACGTCGGATGGGCTGCATCATCCCGCCTGTACCAACCGCCTGTGCCAGGGTGCTTGTCTGCTTGGTTGTCAAGGAAGACTCAAGTCAACAGAAGGGAAAGATCCATAAGGTGGGAAGAAATGTTCTCCTTGAGCTGTGATTCTGGAGACTATGACTAAGGTTATGAAACAGCCTATTTCCTTTGCAGTTTTCCTGCCTTATGACACATCTCTTCTCATTTTTCTCACATTCTAGAGACCCAATCTGAGAGGGAACGTGTAGTTTCCATCTTTCTTGGCTTATTATCTTTTTATTACTTCCCTCCTTAAATGTTCTGTAAGCTTCCGAGTTTGTTGTTCGTTTGTTTGTTTAAGGGCCAGTTATTTAAAATGTTTGATGGTGTCCTCTTATATCCGCTACTTGACTCATTAATATGTTCTCTTAATATTCCTACAGTCGGCAATAGCTAACAGCTTGCTGAAGTTGCTATGCTATGGTTTCTTCTAAACTCGTCTGCTAATGAGGGAGCTGGGGAGATTCCCATGCACAGATAGAGGCAGAACTTCTCACCGGAAGGTTACACAAAGCAGACAGGAATAAACTCCCTGGCTAAAGTGTTGCTCAGACCAAAATAGATCCACATCTATTGAAATCAACACTGAAGGCCAGTGGGGTTGGCACATGGGACAGGAGAAACACAAGAGTTCAAACTGAGATGGGCTGGAGGTAGAGAGGGCTGTCTGGAAATTAGTAAGATTCTGCACTAAGAGGATGAAGTGGGTTCCTGATGGGAACTTTGCTCAAGTGCCAGGTGTCCATCGGAGACAGAAAAAGACGTCTGAGTATCTAACAGGGGTCTCAGATCTGTGCTGTTAGTATTCATGGACTTCTCTCTGGAAAATTCCACTGGGATTGTTCTCTCTGGTGTCGCTACCCTCCACTGCACATAGGACTGGGCCATCAGGATACACGTCTGCATAAACGTTAGACTGACAAGTGACTAGGGATAAAGAAACACGAATCCTGGTTTGGAGAGGCGGTTCAATGGATGTGAATGCTTGCTTCAAAGTATGACAACTTGAATTCAGATCCCCTGCACACACGAACCAAAAACTAGGCAACTGTGATCTTAACAGCTTCAGTGGTGAAGACAGGAGGATATCAGAGCTTTGCTGGCTGCCAGCCGAGCTACAGGTTCACTGTGAGACCTGAGGGAAGAGAGAAGAAAGTGATAGAACCATCCATGTCCTCATGAGACCTTAACATGTGTGCACCTGCACATATACCATAAACACACATGCATACACACATACACAAGCGTACACATACATGCGAATACACATGTACAAATACACACAAACACATACAAACACACACGCGCGCGCGCACACACACACACACACACACACACACACAAAGACTCACACAACACAACTGAACTTTGCATCAAGATTTTAAGACCTTGATCACCACCCCCAGAAAGCTTAGGCAGAGCTTCAAGGGAAATTTTGTTTTATGCCAGCAACCACCAGCTTGCTTTCCTTAAAACAGACATTATTTTTGTACTATGAAAATAGTTTCAGGTTTGAGAATTGCTGCTTGCTTTGTATTTCTCTCTTTGAGTATCCGTTCTATTTGTTAATGTATCAAATCCTTCAAAGTTCTTCAGAAGGTAGCAAATTTCTTTCATGCTTTTCTCCACACAATAGCCAGAATAAGAGTTTATCTGTTTACGTTCCTAGTACTATAACAGAAATAGTCAAGCACCCCATTGAGGTATTGAAAATACTATTCCTACTTGATCCTTTTAAAGGTTTATTTAGTTTTTAAGTTTTATTTATTAAAATTGTTTATTTTTTTATTTTTAGGCACATTGGTGTTTTGCTTGTATACATGTCTGTGTGAGCTTGTCAGATCCTCTGGAACTGAAGTTTCAGACAGTAGTGAGTTGCCTTGTGGGTGCTGCGAATTGAACCTGGGTCCTCCAGAAGAGCAGCCAGAGTGCTCTTATCCGCTGAGCCATCTCTCCAGCTCCAGCTTTATTTAATTTTATTTAATGTGTGTTGGGGTTTTGCCTGCATGTATGGCTGTGTAGCACATACATGCAGTACGTATGGAGACCAGGAGGAGGTCACAGATTCGCTGTTGTACTTGTACGCTGCCATATGGGTGCTGGGAACTGAACTTGGGTCCTCCAGGACAGCAGCAAGGGCTTTTAACCATTGAGTCACCGCTCTAGCCCCCTACTTGATCTTCTAAAATAAGTTCTTATTTGTTTGTTTAACCTAATGGGAGTGGAGTACATACAGGCATGCAGGTCAGAAGGCAACTTGTGAGAGTTGCTTCTCTGCTTCCATCGTGTGGGCTCTGAGGAAGGCATGGCAGCAGGAGCCCTGCTTTAGCCAACAAGGTATCTTGCAGGCTATTGATCTTTTTACGTGGAAGTGGACTTCTGTCTTTTCTGGGCTGATCCCTTAAACATGTTGTAAAATGCATGTTTGTGTTTGAAATAAAACCAACTTCCCTATTAGCTGAGACCTGTTCTAGGTGTGACCTGGGAAAGGATTAGCTGCAATTCCTTTTTCTTCTGAATCTTCCTTTAGAGAATTTGTGGCTAAGCAGCTTCCTCGTTTTGACAGTGAGCAAGCAAAAGTGTTTAATTGGATCAGAGCACAAGGACACCAGGAACTTCTAATATATATATATTCATAGCCTTGAGTCCCTCCATGTATACTCCTTGATTGGTTGTTCTGTCCCTGGGAGCTCTGGGGGAATACTGTTGGTTTTAAAAAGTAAAGTTCATAGAATCCATCCTGACGAGCATTAGTCTATTTTCCCTGCCTTCACCCTCTGCCCCAGTCAGCTCAGCCCATGTCCACAGAATTTGAGGTTCTCTTTTTCCTTTGTAAAGACAAATTTTCCTTTTTTTTTTTTTTTCCAGACAGGCATTCTAGTATCACAGACACCCAGAAAGTGTTGCAGGCTTATTTTATATCACTGTTTGCTCTGTGAGTCTCAGACTTTGGAGATACCATATGAATGGTGACATTGTAAGGTGTCTCAGTCCCTGTTCTAAAGGTAGAGGAAAGAACAGGAGACTGGGCACCTTCAGCCATCAGGACACAGTGAGTCACCTCCTTCCATGAGAACAGGGAACCATTTTCCCTACCTAGTCAATGCAAACTATTTTTTTTTAATTGTTTTCAGACAAAGCTTTGTGTCCACTGCCAAATAATTCATGACTCATAGACGCTATAAGCTATAGAAGCACATACACGTACATACACATCCCTATATTTTACACACACACACACACACACACACACAGAGAGAGAAAGAGAGAGAGAGAGAGAGAGAGAGAGAGAGAGAGAGAGAGAGAGAGAACTTTGCATCTCAGCAGTATTATCCCTGAGTTTTTTTTTCAATATTCTAATTAGCATTTGAACCAGGTCAATACTAGTTTCCCTGCTATGCAAACCCACACCCATGCTAAGTGTCTCTAGGGTTAGGAACATAGTGATGATGTGTCTGTTTGGTTTCTATGTTTATGTACAAGGAACCTCAGGTCATTTTCAGGAGAGAGTGATGGGCCGAAGGAGAGCCTTACCAGGACGGGACCATTTCCACCCCTCATTGGTCACAAAGAAAAGCAAGTATGATAAAGAATCAAAAGTGATGGAATATTAAAAGTCAACAATGGGTTAATTTCCATTCAGTCAAGAAACTCACAAGGCTAACATTTTAGTGCAGTGAGTGAGTTCAGGAGAATTCTGGACTCTTGGGGAGAGGGAGTACATACCCCACAGAACCATTCCATCTCCATGACTGACACGCTATCCTGCCCTTTGAAATCTGGTACTTGGGCAAATTCTGATCCAAGATGTATGTGCATGCGGAGCAGCTCCCGTGACTTTCAGCCCCACCCCCACCCTGTTTCTGAGCCACTAAGGAAGGTCACAGGCTTTGCAGGACCAATGGTTTTACCTGCTAAGCCATCTTCTTTATTTTAATAATGTATGCATTTGAATGTTATGCCTGCAGGTATGTAAGTGCAATGCATGTGTAGCATGTGTGTGCAGCCCCTATGGGCCCCCTGGCGCTAGAGTTACAGGTGGATATGAGCTGCCATGTGGGTGTTGGGGGAAAGAAAAACAAGACATTCTGCAAGAGCACCAACCGCTCTTCCCCCGGAGCCATCTTTTCAGTCAGCCACTTGTTAACCCCTCTTGCCAGCTCAAGAAACACACTTCTGGAATACACAAAAAATCCTTTATTAGATAATGACAATTCCCTGTCCTTTGAGATAGGGCCTCCTTGTTTCCCTCCATTCTTGGGCTCTCTCTTTCCCAAGCAGCTGCTAGAGAGTTGTCCTAAACAATGGGACTCTGGGTAACTTTGCAGCAAGGATTTGGACTATGACACAGTTTCATCTGGGGCTACAAGAAGTACTGCTTCCTGTCCACAGGCAATGCCTCTCAGAGAACAATCTTGTGCAGTACATACCACCATTTTCAGTTTTTTAGTTCACAGCTGTACTTTTTGAACTGGTTTTACAAATTTATATTGTACATCAAACATCTCGACCCCTCATTCCCCCTGACTCCCCCATCTTAATCTTCTCACATTTTTATAATGTAATTTAAGTTTTATTCATGTAAAATCTAGGAACAGCTTGGCAGTGTTGGCTCACACCTTTAATCCCTCCACTCTGGAGGCAGAGGCAGGTGGATCTCTGGGTTCGAGGTCAACCTGGTCTATAGAATGAGTTCTAAGACATTCGAGCTGCACTAGGAAATTCTGTCTCAAAGCTTGACAACATTGCCTCCCCAAAATAAAAAAATCAAGGAAGCACAAATCAGAGAAAATACATAACATAATACTTAAACTTGCAAGTAACTGTCTCTAGGTAATTACAGAGCACTTGGGAATTTCAGGCTTTTATTTAATCAGTATGTTTTACAACATGCTTTTATTAATCCACAGATATGCTTTACTTTATTAAATATAAAATATCATTAAATAAAAATCAAAATTATTTTTTAAACAAAGCATCCCTAGGGAGCTGAGGAGATGACCCAATTGGTAAAGAACCCAAGGTTGGCATCTCAGCATCCACATGAATGCCAGGCATGGTGCCATGTGCCTTTCACACTGTAGCTGGGGGTACAGAGACAAGCAGATCCCTGGAGCTTACCGGCAAGCAAGAATAGTCCATCAGTGAATTCCAGGTTCAAGGGGAGATCCTGTCTCCAATCACAGGATGGAATAGAAGACTTACGGTATTGACCTCTGGCCTCCAGTTTCTGTGTGCCCACACATGCATGTGCACGCATATGAAATGAATAATATATACATACACACACATATATATATATATATATATATATATATATATATATATATATACTTATGTGTAAGCACACAAAGTGAATAAAAATATCATCAAGGTTGGTGGTGTAGCTCAGTGTTATGGTGTGTGTGTGTGTGTGTGTGTGTGTGTGTGTGTGTGTGTGTGGCATATGTGAGATCATGGATCTGAAATTCGGGACTACATACATACACACACCAAAAAAACCCACTTAAATGGATGAAGTAGATGAAGTCATGCCATAAAATAAAGTAAACCAGAAGGAGTGGTAAACCAGAATAAAGTAAATAATAAATAGAATAAAGTAAATCAGAAAAAGTGAATGTTGTACCAATAGAATCTCACACATAAAAAGGAAGATACCCGCTGCAGGAGCCCAGTTGGAGCAAATCTTGCTCTGTTCCTTTAAAATTTGAAACATAAAATAATGTGAGAAGACTAGAGTAAGAAAACTTGCCCAACCCACCCCATCCCCATACCCACGAAAGCTCACTAACTTGGAGCAGTCCAGCACTGAGGGCCCTGAGATCCTGGGTTCTACCACTCAATGGACCAGATCTGCATCCTTCCAGCTGGGTGAGCCTGGGTTGCTTCATATCCTCATCTAAAAAGAGGAGGTCCTGCCTCAGATGTGTTATGTGTATTAAATGAATGACACTTGTGCAATTTTTAGTCAACTGTTTGGCACCTGTACGTTTGGTTGCCTTTGTTTTGACTTGGCCGATGACAGTCTAGGGAAGGGTCGCACAGACTGTGAGGACTTTGAGGACAGCTCTTTTGCCAGAAGACTTCCCCAAGGGAGGCAGGCAAGATAGTTAATCCTGCGGCTGTAAGGGCCTGGAAAACTCCACTCAGGAATTAGTCTTTTGGGCAGGTTGGGATCTTACAGGAAAGTGAATGGATTCTAAAGCCCAGGTTTTTATGACAGGCTCTGAAAAACAAGGCTCTAACTTATTTTCACACAATTAGACCCCAGTTTCAATGAATTTAAATATATTTCTCTGATAGAGTACTGTTTTCATTTTCTGAACGAAGTGCACTGAGAGGGAATAGAAAAAGAAAACCTCTTCGAGGGAAAAGCAGAGGGGAAATCAGAAAGCCTGTGCTTAGTTTAAGGCAGAATCTTCCTGCAGAGTAGCTCTCTTGTAACCTCATATTTATGCAATTCCTTGTATGCAGTACATGCTCAATAATTAGGCATTGGTTTCATTTTTCATCCTTTAAGCAACAACACTGAAAGCCCTGTTTTAAAATATTTGCAGCTTCCACAGAAGTTTAATGGTAAAGCATCAACAGCAAATTAGGGAAGTTTTCCATTTAATTCTAGAGGGACTTAGCCACTTGGGTTCCTATGTTAACTTATCACACAGCTATGCACATGAGAGTCTCAGAACTGGGAGTCATTTGTGTGAAAGAAAAAAAAAAAAAAAAAAACACTGTTCTCTTTTTAAGTGTCCTAAGCGTAAATTGTATTTGATTTACCAGTTCCAGAAGAAATCATTTCAGTCCATAACAGAGTTTTTAAGGTTGGCCTGGTGTGCACAGTGAGTTCTCTGCCAGCCGGGGCGACACAAAGAGAACCTGTCTTTTAAAATGTTCACGTTTATGGTAGGGATGGTGGCCACGCCTTTAATCCCAGCACTAGAAAGGCAGAGACAGGTGGGTTTCTGAGTTGGAGGCCAGCCTGGTCTACAGAGTGAGTTCCAGGACGGCAGGACAGCTGAGACTACACAGAGAAATCTTGCCCCTCCATTCAAAAGGAAGAGGAAGAGGAGGAGGAGGAGGAGGAGGAGGAGGAGGAGGAGGAGGAAGATGTGTTGGCACATGTCTTTAATCCCAGCATTAGGGAGGCAGAGGCAAGCAGATCTCTGTGAGTTCAAGGCCAACCTGGTNTACAGAGCAAGTTTCAGGATAGCAAAGGCTACACAAAGAAACTCTGTCTGGAAAAATAAAACAAAACTTTCTCTCTACAAGCATAACAGAGAAGCATTAATGGTGTCAGGGATTGGTGCTTGCCCATGGCATGGGTCTCTAGTTGGGTTGGTTATTGCTCGGCCGTTCCCCCAGTCTTTGCTCTATCACCTTTCCCCACATTTCTTATAGACAAGATACATTTTGGGTGGAAAGTTTTGTGGATGGTTTGGTATTGGGGGAAGGACTGAGGACCCTGAAAGGGATAAGAACTCCATGAGAAAGTGAACAGAGTCAACTAACCTGGACGCTTGGGACTCTCAGAGACTAAACCAACAACAAAAGAATATGCAGGGAGTGGACCTGGTCCCCTCGCATTCCCCCGCATATGTAGCGTATGTGCTGCTTGGTCTTCATGTAGGTACTGAACAACTGGAAAGTAGGCTATCCCAAAAGCCTGTCTGTAGAATCCATTCCCTTAACTCAGCTGTCTTGTCTGGCCTCAGTGGGAAAGAAAATGCTGCAGAGGCTTGATGTGCTAGGGTAGGAGATACCCACGGAAAGGGGAAGTACTCCACTCTCTCAGAGGAAAAGGGAAGGATCATGGGAGGGGACTATTGGGAGGAGGGGACAGTGATCAGTGTGCAAAGTGAATCAAATAAATAAATAAATAAACAAATAGGGTTCTATAGCACTGTCAGGCTTATCAGACTCTGTCCCAGAACCTGGCCCACATACCATTGGGTTTCAAAACAATATGTTCTGGTTTAGGAAAAAAAAAATGAGTTTAAACCAGCTTTTATTACAGAGAGAGAGAGAAAGAGAGAGCATGAAACAGAGTAAGTGTGTGTGTGTGTATGTGTGTGTATAACATGAGCATGCACAATTGTGCTTGTGCATGTTTAGAGAATCCCATCTGTAGAAGCGTTGCATAGCCAGCAAACCCTAAGAGTTCTTCTCCAGTCAATACTTCCCCAGTGTGAGATTTACAGGCCCATGCCACCTGGCCTGGTTTGTCACATGGGCCCTGGGGATCTGAACCCATGTCTCCTGCCCTGCCCTTTTATTAGAATGTTAGAGAAAAGAAAGAGCATTCTTTCCACAGGTAGAGAATGTTAGAATACCAACGAGAACAAAGCAAAGTAAGTGAGCAAACAAAAACAAAACAACAACCAGCCAATGAAACAAACTTTCCAGGAAAGGACTCACAAAATAAAATTAAAAAAAAAAAGCTTGAGTGTTACACCTTAACATCCACCTGCAAACTCTGAGAACCCAGGCATGAAACCTGGCCTCTCCATGTTGCCTCTGTTCAATCTAAGGCCATGAAGTGTATTTACATGGGAAGGGTTAGGACCCCTCTGAGGCAGTGGAATGCCTCTTATTGCCAGCACAAAGAAAGCAAGTGAGCCTGTGTTGGATGGTCCTCTAAGTGGACCTGATAGCTCGAGCCTCTACCAGGAAGCTGCACACGAGGTTGCAAGCTACTATACTTCCTTTCTCACCTCTCATGCTCCTTGGTGGGAGGACTGGAAAAAATTCTCAACACGCTAGTGCTGAGTTCTCAGACTCTCACATGCTTGTCCTGGTGAAGGTTAGACAAATGTCTCTCTTCTGTCTTGTCTTTTATCCGTTTGTTAAAGTTTAACTCTGATCCTTTATGCATCTCTTATTATCCCTTCTTATACCTGGAGAAGAACAGTTGACAAAGGAAAGTATAAGAGGAAGTTATCCACCAGAGATAGAGAATATTTGGGATGGGGCGGTGGTTATTTTTTTAAGCAAGAAGGAATCGGGAAAAGAAAGAAGAGAGAGGCTTTCTTTCTTTCTTTCTTTTTTTTTTTTTTTTTCAGAGTCCCACCTTAGTCAGGGAGTATCAGGTGAGAGTCATTCTGAAAAGATTACCTGGCCCTCAACCCCTGGGAATTCTCAGCCTGTATTTGTTTTTGTCTTCCAACAGAGGTGTGGCAGGAGGGGTCATGCAAAAGGTGAGCAAGACGTTAAATGCTCCACTTCCTCACAGACTCCTCTGCAGTCAACTCAGGCGAGTTAAAAATCATTCTTCTTTAAAAAAAGAAAAAAATCAAGCTCTTCCTCAACAAGCCATATTCCTCCACTGGATCAGCCCTGGCTACTACCAACTGCAGGAGCATGGAGCTTGACAAACTCCTTCAAAAAGAAAGAAAAACAAAAAAACCATTTTATTCGATGTTGTCTATAAAATACAACTTTTGAGTTTTAGACTCACTGTTCTCATTATCTGAACTTCCGTGAATTAGGCGTGTATAGTTTCATAAAGAATTAGTGTTGAACCTAGTGGTAATCCCAGCTCCTGGGGAGCCTGAAGCAAGTAGGTGACAAGTTCAAGGCCAATTCAGGCAGATTGATGAGACCTTGTTGGAAAATAAATACAAAAAGAGGGCCTGGAGAGATGGCTCAGAGGGCTCCTGCAGAAAACCCAGCCAGGTCCAATTCCCAGCAGCCACAGAGTGACTTACAACCATCTGTAACTCCAGTTCCAGAAGATCTGAGACCCTCTTTTGACCTCTGTGAGCACCATGCATGCATGTGGTCCTCACATATACATGAAAAGTAAAAAAACCAAAAAGAAAAAAGAAAAAAAAAAAAACCAAACAAAAACAAAAAACAAAAGCAAAAATAAAACCACACTCATAATATGAATATATATGGATGGATAGATAAATAGATAGATAGATAGATAGATAGATAGATAGATAGATAGATAGATAGATAGATAGATAGATAGATACAGACAGGCAGACTGATAGATAGATGGATAAATGATAGATAGGTAGGTAGGTATAAAGGACATGGGATATAGCTCAGTGGTGAAGTAATACTCTAATACTCTTTGGCCCTGGGTTCAGTCCCTGGTACTGAAGAAAAAAGAAAACATTATTTTATCAACCACTGACAATACAGATAACTATAATATACTTAGGGGTAAACAACTGCTCAGGGAATCAGGAAACGATATTGTTTACATCTCTAAGCTAATCTGAATCTCTCCCTGGTGTACAAAATAAAAGACCACCAGACTGAAGATTCCCCAAGAATAATCTTGCTCTGAAAAATTCTTCAATTTATAAGGTCTAGATATACCTTATATAGAGAGTCTACCCTTGGATGTTGAATAAAAGCAACTGAGTTGTGGTATCGTATTTCAGTAAAGCAGTTATGAACATCTACCAAGCTTGGCACAGAATTTAAATACCAAGTGAGTATGGCTGTCCCAAAGCAACAAAAGGCGGGCACCTACATTTCAATGGAGCTCACCTTCATTGCCTGTCATTCTCCTTTGGCCACTTTACTGAGATGTAGTGACTATCCTTCAGAAACCAAAGACAACTGGGAAAAAGGTCCAGTCATCATTTGTCAGAAACAACGCTTTCATTTCCCTTATTTAGAATGAACCTAGAACTGGGCAGTGGTGGCGCACGCCTTTAATCCCAGCACTTGGGAAGTAGAGACATGTGGTTTTCTGAGTTCGAGGCCAGCCTGGTCTACAGAGTGAGTTCCAGGACAGCCAGGGCTACACAGAGAAACCCTATCTAGAATAATGCAAGGAGTGGGTACTGGGCGTTGCCAAGGAAATCAAACTGTGCTTTATGAAAGAAAGTTTGCGTATCCTAGAAGGACTATTTAATGAGTTGGTGGATGAATTCTTGACTAAGAGCTAAGCCGAGGAGAAGCTTAATTAAAAGGACTTGATTCACCCAATCCGTTTGCGCCCACCCAGTTCCCTCCTACGCTTACTGCCCCCCAGCCCCCGCCCTGTTCTTGAACACTCTCCAGTTCTAGTTAGCTTTCAAACGCGTTTTGGTGTTCTCATCCAACAGCCACTTGGGAGAATAATTGGAAAGCAGCCTGGTCCACTGGTGAGAACACAGGTTTTATAGTAAAATATAGCCTCCTCGGAGTTATCCTCCTGTTTATTAGCAACATGGCTTAACTTCTCTTTGTTCCATTTTCCATGGACATATTGGAACGATGGTATCAGCTTTAAGAATTATTTTGAATTGTCAGTCGTTTGATGTGTGTTGAGAAATAACCTAGCTAATCACAGGTAGAGTAAAGAAAAGAGCCATCTTTGTTGGAATTTTGGAGTAAGATTATAATCTGGTCATGTTGCTGTCCACTTTAAATTTCAGCAAGCCCTCCTTGTTCATAGAGCAAGAACATGCCTTCTGCCCACAGCTGACAAGCTCGTCCCTGTTGATTCTGATCTCTGTCCCTCATAGCTCTTGCTGTTCTCCAAATTTCTCTCTACTGACTGTTTGTCATAGGCTGAGTTGGTGTCCTGCTGAGAAACAGCAGTCATGCTATCCCCTCTTCCTGCTTTCCCTCCTGGGTGCAGAGCCAACTCTTGAGTCACCTCTCAATTGTTCAGTCACTTTTGTCCTTGGTGTTTTCCAAAGACTTTCGGAACCAGCCTGGATTGAGGCTTACCATAATGTTTTGTTTTCTTCAGCCATGGTACTTCTCTCTCTGTTCAAGGATTTCCTGTCAGATGTGAATTCTCCTAACATTGTGCCTTCACTGAGAACTAGATTATATTTTTCCCTTACCATCCCTAGTATAAAGTATGCCACCTCTGTAGTCCTCACCTTAGACAAACAAAAGATGCACAGATCCAGTTTCTGTTTCTCTGTGGGCTCATTGCATGATTTTATGCAACCATGAGAGAGACACAGGCTTCCTGCTTATTTCTTGCTTTCCACCCCCTGCTTTGATAGAAAGGGAAGAAGTTGAATAGACATACTATTTAGACGTTGAGGGACACACCACTGATTGAGTCTCCCCAGAAGCCTATCTTGGAGAAGCAAGCTTGATCTGTAGTTGATTTTAAAAACTTAATCATTATTTAATTTACTTCAGCAAGTGTATAAATGATATGATTTTTATCACCCAGGTATATGGATGCATTACTAATACATTGTCATACACAGGAAAATATGGGGGGGGGGCAAAGCTATTTTTAATTAGTCATCTCTAGGTGCCTTTAAGAAACTGATAGTCTTCTATATCATCAAGTATACATAAATACTGATTACATTAACAATGGTGTTACTTCCCCTTGTGCTATGGCCAAACACTGAACAGAAGCAGCATAATGAAAGGAGGATTTATTTTGTATTACGGTGGGAGGGAACATGCTGTCCTGTCAGGAAGGAAGAGCTTGAAGTGGATGGTCACATCGTACCCTAAGTTAGCAAGGAGAGAGAGATGGGTATTGATGCTCAGCTTGCTCTCTCTTTCTCATTCAAGCCAGAACCCTAGCCAATGGGATGATGCTCTTCACATTTAGGGTGAATCTCTCCACTTCAAACCCAGTCTAGAAACTTCCTCAGGGTGCTGAATCCTGTCAACTTGACAGCGTTAACCACCACGCAGTCAAGTGTACCCAGATGTCTGGGGCAGGAAATGTAGTCTAGACTAGCCTCAAACTGGCAGCAGTTCTCCTGCCTCAGCCTGAGCATGGGATAATAGACATGTGTGTAATAGGCATGTGTGTACTAGACATGACATGTGTGTACATCTAGCTCAATGATATTTTAAAAATTGACTTTAAAAAAACATTTATTTTTATTATCTTATTTTTTTAACTCTTCTCTTACACAATACACCTCAACTGTGAATCCCCCTTCCTCCACTCCTTCCTGATTCCCCCTCTATCCTTCTTCTCCCCTAGATCCACTCCTCCTCCATCTCCCTTCAGAAAAGAGGATGCCTCCTGGGGATAGCAACTGAACATGGCATAACAAGATACAGTAAGATTAAATACAAACCCTCGAATCAGGGCTGAATGAGGCAACACAGTAGGAGGAAAGGGGTCTCAAGGGCAGGCATAAGAGTCAGAGACACCCCGCTTCCACTGATAGGAGTTCCAATACACCAAGCTAACAACGATAATATAATTGCAGAGGACCTAGTGCAGTGCAGACGCAAGCTGGCTCCAGGTTTTCCTCTTTAGTCTCTGTGAGCCCATATGAACCCTGCTTAGTTGATAAACTTTTAAAGTAATGGAAATAAAGTCTTTTATATTAAAGTATGTCTGTTAGACCCAAGAAGAGAATTGAGGATGACTACTGATTTTTTTTGTCTTATCTATTAACTCCGTGAATTATCAATTCTTCTCAGGGTTACCCTTCCCAGGCTTTCCTGCATCCCATCTGCACATCACTAAGTCCTTATGGTCCACAGCTTCACCTCATCTTCTCACATAAGACATACCTGCAGTGACAAGGCTCTGCCTTTCAAGCCCAGTGAAGTCCTTCTGCACTCACAATGTGAGCTCTGTTTTGTTACCTTACAAGTAGCTTAGTGACTTGTTTACCTCATCAGTTGGGTTTTTGACACTAATAGTAAGGTGCTGTTTTTTATATTCTATATTTATTCTATATTCTACATTCTACATTCTACATTCTACATTCTACATTCTACATTCTACATTCTACATTCTACATTCTATATTCTATATTCTATATTCTATATTCTACATTCTACATTCTACATTCTACATTCTAGATTCTACATTCTATATTCTATATGGCAGGGGCCACTTAGAAGTTTCCTCTAAAGCACTCTGGGTTTCATGAATAAGAAGACTATATGGCCAGCTAGCAACCAAGCATGCAGGTCTGCTGTTCTAGGGATGTAGAGAATGAGGTACTGACTATGTAGGCTAGTATAGAACAGAAAAACAACATTTTCCTTTCTTCTGAAAAAAATTCCTTTTATTGGAAATAATTATGGAAAGATGTTTTTGTAACATATCTTACATTTAATGACAAAATAACAACCTACTACTAGCTCATCAGTGACTCCTTACCAGTTACCATGTCTACTGCAAAAGAATGCTTGGGTAACTAAAAATACCACAATACTCTGCTGGTATCCTGTCCTACAAAGGTTATTAAAAAGTATTATAAAAGTATTTTATTTTAAAATATTGATTTCCCTTTGAAATCAGTACAAATTTCTTCAGAAAACTACAATATGTTAGTTGTGAAATGAGTAGTTAGAATTTGATGCTTATAACAGGCATGCTTGCAATTCAAGCATTAGGAAAGCTAAGGAAGGAGAATGCAGATTTGGAGCTGGCATCTCTCTCTCTCACTTTCTCTCTCTCACGCACACACATACATACACACATACACACATGCATGCATAGATACATACACACACATACACACATACACATACATACACACATACACACATACACATACATACACACACATACACACATAAACACACACATACAAACACACACTACATACACACATACACACATACACACACATACAAACACCCACTACATACATACATACATACACACATACACACACATACACACATAAACACACACTACATACATACATACACACATACACACACATACACACATAAACACANATACACACACATACACACATAAACACACACTACATACATACATACACACATACACACACATACACACATAAACACACACTACATACATACATACATGCAAACATTCATGCATACATACATACACACATACATACACACACACACACTCACATACACACACATACACTCACATACACACACATACTTTAGCACTGCTTAAAGGTTTGACTTTAGAGTGAGGGACCATAGGTGGGATTTGAGGGAGGGAACACGGGAGGGCTTTCAGGGAGGACAAAAAATGGAAAGCAGTCTAATGATATTTTAATTAAAATGTAGATTAAATAAAGTTTGAGTTTATGTTGGAAAACAAAAATTTTGTACTTCATCCAATACTGTGCATCATACAAATAGTAAGCTTCTGTGATCTAGATTTCTGCTCACAATTTCTATAATTTCTTACAGGAGCATTGAAAGAAATGAGAAATCGCTTACATTTTGTTATCACAAGAAAGAAAAAGAGTTAGTTTTAGGAAGCCCATGAGGATACAGAAACTGGAGAACGGAATGTAGACAGAAAGGAAACTCCTCAAACCCATGAAAATAGTCATCATTTGACGGCATTGGCAGTCCAAGCCTGAAGCCATGTGAAAATGACAGAATCCTATTCTGTGAGCTCTACAGTGCACCTTGACTAGCTCATGATCACATAGGAGATTCTAATACCCCCTAACATGACCCTACTTCAAAGTAAAGGTTTTAGGACTCTCCAAAGATTAAGAAAAGTGCCACCATGCCCTACACACACTAGGTACTTCAGTCTCTGCTCATGCCACAGTTGACTCATTTAGCAGCAATACAGGAAAGCTATGAAAAAAAATCACTTCACTCAGTGTAGCCCAGGCTACCTCCAGCAACCTCATTTTACAGAACAATAGAAAAACACAGTTCATTATTCTCTGGGTTATTGTTAGGGTTCCCCAGGGTTAGGGTTAGGGTTGGGGTTTGGGGTTGGGGTTGGGGTTGGGGTTAGGATTCGGGTTGGGCTTGGCCTTGAGTTAGGGTTGGGGTTAGGGTTAAGGTTCCCCAGGGTTATGGTTAGGTTCAAGGTATGTGGCTCAGGTGACATTTTGCTGATTGTCAAGGTTCTGTTTTAGCCACTGTTTTCTTGTTTTATCCTCTGTAACATGGGGATGATACACCTGGTCTCTGAGCCTTCTGAATGTTGTGAACATAATTAGTTGGAATTTTAAAGGACTTTTGGTAAAGTTTGTTTTGTGAGTTCCAAGTATCTGTTCATGTTATGGCTTGAACCATGCAGTCTCCAGTGGGAAAACAAAATCAACTTTTGTTACAGATAACACAAGGTTGCTGAAACAACCTAAGAAAAGTTAATCAGATGTCATATTGAGGTCTTAGACTTTTAACATCATAATGTTTGGTTTGCAAATCAGAATAATTTGGAAAAGAAAGCCGTGTCCTTTCTGTGTGTGTTTCTGATGTTGAATGCAGGGTCAGCATTCAACAATGATATTTATATAGCGTTATTTTCCAGGGTAGTAGAAAGCCAAAGGTCCCTTTAGCAGATTAAAAAGAAGACTGAAAAAAAAAAAAAAAGGAATATATGCAATGACTCATGTTTGAAATCAGGATGAAAAACATGTCTTAGCCAGACCTCCCTAGACTCATTTGGAATCTTGGATTCTATGCAAAGTCCAGAGTGCAGATGGGAGTTGATAACAGCTATGACTTCTGTCACCTACTTTTCAAGTTACCTTTGTCTCAGCTTGCAAAGGTGAGACTCTCACTATCCCTGTCCATAGGTAGCTATTAATCTTAGTCCATACTGAGTGACAGCTCTCCAAAATATATCATATGCACGCTGCCTCATTTTGCCCTCTATGTGAAGGGGGTTCTATTAGTATCTAGCCCTGAAGCAGCTGCCCTCGGGGGAAGAGGCAATTCTTTCATATGATTAAAGCCCTTGATCTCTCTGCTTTTTGATACCCATGGAGATCAACCCCCAAAAACCTATAGAATACTGGGAAACAGGTCTGTCATTTCTAGGCCAAGAGATAGAAAAGCAAAATCTATGATGCCACAGGCTTGGGGTCAAACATTGTGCACAAACCAAGTAAAGGAAAGGTCAGCCACCAGGAAATAGAATCCGATTAATTCCTGTGACTGCCAAAAACATTTCCACAAGCTGAGATTTAAAGACTACAGAAATGTATCCTCTAAGTTTTAAATGATAGAAGGAAAAACTGAGCTCTCAAGATTCAGACCAAGGACATACGAACGGACCTTTGAGTAGCATTCCAGGATTCCAAATGCATACAATTCCAAAAGACCACGATTCCAAATGACTTATGAACAGGATCTAAAGGAGAATCGGGTCCTTCTCTCTTTAAGTGTCTGGTGAAGGCCAGCACTTGTTGATGTATGGCTACAGATATCATCCCATTAGGTCAAATGTCTCAAAGAATTGTTAATTGAAGAATTGAGTCTCAAGACTTTTAAAGTAAAATTTAACCTTATGTGGTATATATCAATGTTTCCCCCCTCTCTGCTTCTTCAGATGAGGGAAGAGACAAGCTAAGAATATCAAGTGTTTTCCAGGCCTTCTTGGCCCAGGCAGGGTTCCAAAAGCTGAACTCAGGCTGGATAGCTGGTGGGTTGTGCTCTGTTGAGTAGAAAAGAAAAGAATCATACCATGTCTGCTCCTCAGACACAGGAAGGACCAGGGCGCAAGGAAATCACTAATTTTCAAGTCCACTGAGCAGAGTCCAAGAGTAAGGTCAAAAATAAAGCGTTTCTTTCCTATTGAGAGCTGGTGGGATGGACCAAGCAAGGCCTGGAGGCAGAAGAGTCTGGAAGAATGCCCAGAGGCCATCGCCTGCCCTGGACCCTGAAGGAATGGAGACTTTTTTCTGCCATCATTTCCTTTTGCTTGAGATTTATCCACATTCTCCATCTGAATAAGGGTAATTGGAATCTAAGTTACTCCTCACACTGTGAGATGGCTGATCTGTTGTTGTGAAGTTGTGAAGGAAAACCAAAACCCCATAAGTAAAGTAAGCAGAAGCCTCTGCATTAACTAACACTGAAGATGAAATTTGCTTTCATTTTTAGTGGGTGTGTTATAACACAGAATAGGAATTAAGCGCAAAGAAGTTAGATTTAATAATATATTGATGCAATGCCTGCCTCTCCCATTAAGCTGTCTGTGATCTCATGGGAAAACATCCATGTTCTATGGCTTTAAATCTTATAGATTTATAGTGTATAAAGTGGAAGATCACAATTATTCCTAATTTTAAATATTTAAATACAAGAAAATTCAAGTATGTTTAATAAGGTATTAAAATACATTTTCTTTTCTTCTTATTTCCCCCTTTCTTCTGTCCTTTCTTCCCTCTCTCCCTCCTCTCTCTCTCTCTCTCTCTCTCTCTCTCTCTCTCTCTCTCTCTCTCTCTCTCTCTCTCTCTCTCTCTCTC
>NC_034594.1:48182021-48212304 GCF_900095145.1 Mus pahari
CTCTCTCTCTCTCTCTCTCTCTCTCTCTCTCTCTCTCTCTCTCTCTCTCTTTCGTCTTTCCTCCTGTCATTCTTTCTTCCTCTTCTGGATTTAACATCTGACCCTTTTACCTGAAAATCCAGAGTCCAGCCAGGACAACTCCTGCATCTAGCAAAGTCAACTCTCAACTTTGGAACGTTTTCTAGTAGACTGGAGCAGTCAGTCTCCTGTGTCCTAGTTAATTTTTGTTGTTGTTGTGATAAAGTACACTGACAGAAACAGCTTAAGAAAGAAAGGTTTATTTTAGCCTGCAGTTCAAAGTTTTAATTCATCCTGGTGGGAAGGTAGCATGGAAACAAGTGGTTACATTTAATATACAATCAGGAAACAGCGAAGGGGGATTGCACAATATGGCACACAGTAGGGTGTCATCCTACCTCAATTAGCATAATTAAGGGCTGGCTCTGTGGGGAAAAGAGCTTGTTACAAAGCCTGATGACCTGACTTTGATCCTTAGAACCCAAGTGTTGATGGAGAAAACCAACCCCTCAAGTTGTCCTTTGACCTCTACAGATCTGCTGGGACAGTGCAAACACACCCACAGTAAAGTAGGGGTGAGTGGAGGTGGTTAAACTCACTTATTGGTCTTAGGACCAGAGTTCAGTTTCCACCACTTGTGTTGGGTAGTTTCTCACTTTTTGTTATTCCAGCTCTAGGGGATCTGACTCCCTCTTCTGGATTTCAAGGGCACCAGCATTCATGCACGTACACGTGCACATGTGTGCGTGCACACACACACACACATAGTTAAAAATAAAATTGTATATACATTTTTTAAACATTAAGAAAACCTCCCATGGTCATATCAAAGACCCATTGTCCATGCAATTCTAGATTTTTTTTCAAATTATCAGTCAACTCTAACCTTCACATCCTGTAACCCTAAAAATATTTCTAAGATATTAAGGAAATAAGTATAATAAAATTGATAGCATACAAACAATTTGAGAAATATTAACACAGCCATCCTAATATTTCCTGAGGAAGATCTGTAATAAATATTAATGATTCTCAACTGGCTGTCTTTTCCTAACATTACTTTATTTAGATAAAGTACAAATTTCATTTTTAAGGACTTCCATTGGCTCTGTGGAATTCATAGTCACTGGGTATGGGAGTATAACTTCTGGCCAACTGAGAACATTAGTCATTGGTGATTGGGAGAACAAAGGGAGATTTATAAAGGTGGTGAGCCCGAGAGGTAAAACATATACCTGGAGGAACGGGGTTGGGGGGAGGGGGACTATCTTTCTGGCATCCCAACGCCTGACCAGGAAGGAAATGTGGCAGTCCTCTTGGAGAGCTAAGTGGGAGGCTTCCACATGATCACACACTAAAAATAACTTGGAAAAATGAGCTTAATGGTCCTAGGGAATAAAAATTAAAACAGGAATGGGGAAGCAGACTCAATAGGGTGGAGTGATAAAATTAGGCATGAATTCTAAAGAGACTGAAAAAAAAATTATATTAATTCCATTGATCAAGATTGCCATGTGTGTCTGTTCTAAAGCTAAGTCTTTGAAAGGCATAGTGTTACTACTTGACATTTCCTTTAAGAGGTAGAATTTGTATTGTTCCCTTAATCCAACCAGAGAAACTGAAATTTAAAGAAAAGTCCTTAGTCTTAAGTAACTTTCTGGAATTCCAAGTGCTAAGCAAAAAGGACCTACTCACAGCCTAGATAGGAAAAGAACTCAGTGCGTAAATACTTTCCATGATAATAAATTCCAAGAAAACTTAGCTCACAACCTCTGAGATAGGTCGACGACAGTTGGTGCCTGGAGAGGCATGCCTCGCCAAGGCAGTACTTTAGTACTTCAGAAAGATCTAGCTCAAAGGCATTTTACCCTCAGTATCGGCAAAGAGACCTCGGGGAGTGACTAAGGCTTTGACCAGCAAGCCTTTGTTGAGTCATCCTCTTCAGAAATACCACTCTGATTCATCAACTATGCTTTTTTACCTTAATTGCATGTAACATCTGACATCTTCGTTACCCTTTCTCCACATCACTGAATCCTAAGTAGAAAATGAGACAAGCCAAACCCAGATTATGGCTGAAGTAAAAACTGAGCATTAGTGAATTAAAGTGAAAATTGAATGAGTTCGACATACCATGAAATTCAAAAGAAGGTTTCGTATCTCATAAGGTAAAAAAGAAGAGTGATGTTATCTCAATGTTGATGTTATATTTTGTCTACAGGTTGTAGAATATAAACTGTATCCTTTTACATAAAGCCATACTAATATGATTATTGCAAGAAATGTAATGGTCAGGAAGGCAGAGTCTTTTTAAAAGTTTGCTGTCTTTTTTAATCGTTATAAAATTGCAAAATGAGTCACAGTAAACATATAGGTCTTCCGAAGTTGTTAGCTATTGCATAATGAAGTGGGCCATGGCTTTTAGTTGAAAGTGATATTTGAGCATCTAAAATAAATACTCAGAAAAATGTCTTCAACCCTGGATCACCCAAGCCAACCTAGAGATGACCCTTTTGCTCCCTGGAGAAGGTATTGCTCTTTGTGATAAATGTGTTCTGTTTTCTGGTCTGGCATCGCTTTCCTTTGCTGTGGGAACAGGCCACTGAGTTTTAAGGAGCTCTGCTCATCCCCACGAGGAGGTTTTTCTGCATTGCTGACCAAAACGCAAAGATCTGAGTAGTTATCGACTCTCCATTCTTTCTGTCACTTGTGAAGCCCCATCAAATAGAAGTTCAGGAACTTGGCCCCAGGACAGGCACGGTTGGTGGTGTCTTTGATTATACCTTCGCAGAGAGGTAGTTCCTGTTCTCCATCCAGATCTCTGTCACTGTCCCGCTCCTGTCTCTCTCCAGGTCTGGCTCTTCCTCTTTTTCTAGTACACTGAGAGTTGTTTCACATTCTTCTACTAAATTCCTCTTTCTAAAGTGATTTTTTTTGTTTTGTTTAAACAAAAAGCATTAACTTGCACAATATATTTTTTAAAAATTAACAAAATCTTAAATTCTCTTAGCCTAACATTCTAAAGGAGATCAACCCGTTCCGTTCCTGAAGGTTAGCCTTTTCACATTATCTGCATTCAATGAACCACTCTTGACTAAAACAATAGATTATTCAAATCTAAACTCTGTCATAATAGGTACAAGAAACTAGATAAAAATTAAGTGAGAGACAAGTTCTCTTTCAGTGTTCTTTAGTCTCCCTGCCCTTCTTTACTCTGAATTTTCATCACTGGAGAAAAGCCAGCAGGCTTAGACTCTTAGGCACTATAGCTGGGAAGACTCTCAGCTAGCTCATACAAATTAATCCTGACTATTACTGGCCTAGGTCCCAACACATGACTCTACCTCTCAGTTCCAGCACCCATTCCTTCCTGTGTTGCCATGATGAATCTCCTCCCCCTTCTTCTCCCAGAGACCCTCCCTCAGCTCGCAAGTTCCATCTTCCCTTTCCTGCCCAGCTATTGGCCATTAGATCTTTATTAAGCCAATCGGTGATCGAGGAATGCGTCTGTTTATAAACTACAGAAGCAGGTGATAAAACATAAGAATAGCAATACCAAAATCTAGCCAGTACTCAGCTCTCTGTTGGTACAGAATTAAAAATTGAATAATACATAGACAACCCTCACATAATGTACAAAAAAGTTATCCCAACATACAGTAGACACATCAGATTTATTTATAAATAAACATATTGACAAGTATTTAAGTTCCTCTTTTTCATGTTTAGAAGAAAATCTCTATAATTGATACTTTCGTAATTCTATTTTATATATATTTAAACAAACAGAAAGAACCTATCAATTTCTTCATATTGGCAAAACACCCATTTCAATGAAAAGGCTTGAAAGCTTTTTATGTTGGAAGGCAGAGAAATGGGCCTGCGGTTAGTCCTTTCCCTTCTAACTAAGCAAGGATCACCCTTTACTCAGAAAGCTCCTTGGTATACTACCACCTACATCTTTTGTCACTGCTTGGGAGAAACCTCCCTTTCAAATAGTTTTCCCTTTGTCCACTTTGGAACCATTACTTTTGGTTAACTTTATTAAAAACATCTAAGGCACAAATATGCTCAAGAGTAATTTCAATATGCCAGGACACATTACTTTAAAATTTTAAAATAAACCAACAAGAAACCAAGTATTGGGTTTGGGGACTTGAGTACATAAGCTACTTTTAAATGCTAATGTTGTTGGGGTTGCTCTTGTGTGCCATGGATACAGATGCTGAGTTCTGTGCCCCAGGATTAGATTGCAGTCTGGACTTAGGCATTGTATTGCTCTAAAGAACACTCTCCAATACTCTCTGATTCATTTATAAATGACTAGAGCCCGTGACTAGGCAGGAGAGAGTTGATGAAAGGCTAAAGCCTGTGATTGATCAGGAGAGAGAGGAAAACTGGAATTGAGAAGTAGGGACCACTAGCAGATGGACACAAGTAGAAGTAGGGCATGATGGACTGTGAGGACGCACCATGAGCAGATGTCCGGGAGAAGCTCATATTGAGGACACACATGGAACAGAGCAAGATTCAACTGTCAAGCAATGGAGCATTTATCTGGTTAGTAATAGCCTAGCTGGGTTATAATAGTCTCAGATTCTGCCCAGTTTAGGCTTGTAGCTTGTTGATAAATTTTGATGTCTCTGTGTTATTTACTCAGGAGCTAAATAGGTAAGAGTGGGGCACACCCCCCCCCCCATAGAATTACTTCTATGAGCTAATTTTTGAAAATGAAATGTCATAACAAATTTCTTGAGTTCGGGTGCAACTTATTTTCATAGTGTCTCCATATTTACTGCCCTCACATATCCATAAAGAACCAGTGGTCCAGGTTGAAGCAAAAGGCATGAAAAGTCAATATCCCAAGTCAAAAGACACCATACAGAAAGAATTCTCTTCCATTATACTTTTGGTAAGGGCGGTTGTTTGGTTCTGTTTTGGACTACTTTTAACTAGGTAGACCTGGCTACAGTCAATAGGGCAATCGAATTTTCTCATTCTATCCACACAAATGCTACTTGATTCTGAAAGCATTCTGACAGATGTGCCCAGATTAGTCTCTGATAAGACATCAGAACCTTCCAGGGCCCGGTCAAGTTGACGTTAATGTTCAAAGTGAACAGTCACATCTTGCGCTCCTCCTGTGACCTGGAGCCTTCCTTCCAAGTTTACCACTCATCTCCCAAGAAGTATCTTCTCTGGAAGCCATCCTTTACAGATTTCTTCCTACTCTCAATGCTGTCAGCACAGAGTCCAGAGCAAGTTGGTGTGTTAGACTAGCATTTACCCAATTGGTGACGGCTTTTTGTTTGTTTTTTTTGTTTGTTTGTTTTTCTGGTAACACCAGCCATACATAGGATTTTTGTCATATTCTTTCTGCAGATATCCCTAAATCCTAGCTAGTAATTTTATTTTTCCAATTAAGTTCAGAAAATATCTGTCTATCTTTGTATTTTTCACTAATTGAAAGACACTAGAGGATCATTCTTATGAAAGACCTTGCTATTGAAATGCAACCATTGATCTTGTATTTGGCAACCTGCTTATTTGGGACAATAGTGAATTTCTATAGTACTGGGTTTTTTTGGGTAGATAAGATGACAGCATTGAGAGTGGCTAGATTCTCATCATTTATACACCTTTTTCCGGAAAAATCTTAGGAGATGGTTTATTCATTAATACACGTGTCCAGCATGATGTCAAGTAGATATCAAGCTGTATTGCCAAGGAGACAATTACAGTATTGCTAATGGAAATACTATGGTGATACCTAATGAAGGTTCCAGGTAGAAAATGATTCTAACCTCCCAGAATGTCTAACATACCCATTGGCTGATTTCAAGCCAATCATATCCTGACCCTGGTAGGAAAGATGGGACTAAATTAACAGTAATTACAAGACACTCTAAGCCTCTGAGGTGCTTGAGACATTCCCTGCAGGTCAGTTATTAGCTCCCACTAGCATACTTGGGGGAAAGTTTCGACCACATAGATGGAGGGTCGGGAGGTAAAACAGAACCGGGAATCTCTATTCAGGCCAGACTGTGATCCTGTAAGAACAGGCTGCTGTCATCGACCAATCTTGAAGCTACCCTGACATCATTGGTCATCCTTATAGCAATGTCCCAGGCGGGACCAAGTTTACCATCTTAGACCCCGACATCAAATCTTCTTCTTCTTCAGTAAACTTACTTCCATGCTTGTTTCCTGAGGAGTCCCTCTGCTTCAAACCTCCTCTTTACTCCCCTCGTCTCCTTACATTAGTTTTTTTTCAGCCCTTAATTTAGGAGACCTGGCCCAGTATTGTCAAGGTTTGGAGCAAACGTAAAAAGGCAGATCAATACCCCAATCTAAGTATGTGCATGTTTAAAGTTTTAAAGGAAGTGCTCCATTCTGGGTTCTAGAGTAGCCAGCAAGGTTCAAATCTCTGATGCTTGCAGCCTTTAGTAAAGGCTCCACTGGGGGGGCGGGGGGGGGGTAATGTTCTGCAAAGGAGACCTAGCCTTGGCCTCAGGCTTCTGCTTCTGCTGAGTGTCTTCACGTTTATGCTCCCAGCTCCATATTGTCCTGTTTAACAAGCCCACACTCTGTGTAAACATCTATGGTAGCCTTGAAGTCAAGTTTTATAACCTCATACCAGAAAAATACCTCCCACAAAACCCAGGAGCCAGTGAGCAAACAGGTTAGTGCAGGTCCAAAAGGTTCCTATCCCTGCAGGTCGAGAATTCACCTGTGAGTCTCTGGAGCCCAGACAGTGCTCTCAGAAGGGACTGTGCAGATTAAGGGAAAGGGGCCCAGCCAGCTTGTAACTGGAGTCAAATATCAAAGGCAGGACCCAGGGCAGGTTTTCTTTTATTTCTCCTGGCAGTGCTGGGGCTGGAGTGAAGCTGACAGGAGCTCTTGTGGCTTAGTTCAGAAAATTTAAAGCCACGTAGCTGAGAAAATACAGAGACTATCGCCCAGTGGAAAATTCACCCAACTTCACAGGTCAGAGTTAAAAGCAGCAGTCTTGGGAAATTTCCACATGAACAGGCATCTGCCGATGTTGGAAAGAGCTCAAGTCTTTCACTCAGAGCTACTGGGTAGGCTCCCATGCACTTGGTGTCAAGTGTAGAAATTAGATTGCAGATATCCCGTGCTTTTAAACAAAGGTTCTGAAGGGGAGTAAGAGGCAGCCTTAACGTAGAGCACAAAGAATATTACCACAACCTGCAAGGAAGAATCCAGATCACATGAGGTCAGAGATTAGATACAAGAGAGATAGTGTTCAGTTATTAAATTTTATTTCCATACATAAATCTGTCCCAAAATAGACTTCCAAAAGTTATGAGTCGCAAAACCACTATTCAAAAATTGTTAGGGTCAGCTGATAGCAAAAGAATTATAAAATAGTTATGTGTTTAGGAGATGGGGGTGGGACGGGGGTGGGTAAAGTTCTGCACCTGTTGGGAAAGTGCTACTTAGCTTTGAAAAGAATTTTGAAGGGTACAAAAGCTTTCTCCTGTTGATGGTTTCACTCCAGGGTTTGCTTTCTGAAACTGCCCCGAAGCACCGAATTATAGAAAAAAAAAGAAAAGAAAAGAAAAACAGGTGTGTATATTTCCTATGGGAATCTGTCATCTCCTTTGGTTCCCCTCACTGATAAGAAAGAAAAAATATATATATATCCGAATTTCCTTCTTCCAGTCTTGCTTGAACATGCCAAAAAAGACGCTCACACCTGCTCCACTGTCCACAGGCATCACTCATCTTTGTGGTGGTTGGGGGGTGGGGTGGGGGGAGGTTGGCTTAGGGAGGGAACAGAAAAAGGACAATCAGCAATTACCTGGAGACCTGGGCATGGCCTCAGGTGTTTTCCTTGTCTGATGGCTCAGAGTTACAAAACAGGGAAAAGTCAGGGCACATTAGCCGCATGACTCCGTCGCTGGGAATGAGGCTGGAAAAGGTCCTTTCAGGTTTGTCAGCTTTCAGCCCAGCCCGGAGAAGAGAAAGCTCAAGTGCTACCCATTCTGCCCGCCTGCTTCTGATTTATTTGTAGCATTCATGAACAAACCCACAGACTAGAAAGAAATTACCTTGACAACTTCTTTTTACACAGTGTTGTGTTTTCTCAGCGATCCAGTCAAGACTTGTTCCCAAGACACATTTGTGGAGCTGGATTTGAAAGTTTCTCACCAGAATTTACTCAAGGAGCTATGACCTGGCTGGAATTCATTTGCTTAAAGCACAGTTTAAAGAATAACTCTGTTCTTCAGGAGAAGCGCTACAAGGTAGATAGCAATTTGCTGGTAAGATAGGCTTTAAAGGTGGGTTCTCCCACCCATATGTCCACGTTCTCATCTTCGGAACCTCCAAATAGGATGCACAGTATTGCTGGGATTTTGCAGATATCCCCAGTTACAGCTTGTGACATACAGAAAGTAGCCTGTGTGATCTGGATGATCAATATTGTCATCTGGTCCTCACAAGACGAGACCAGATCAGTCTGAAGGAGCAATGCAGAGAGACTCCGGAGGTTGGAAGTATTGTGTGGTCTTGGAAGATGAAGTATGATGTCCATAACCAAGATATGCAGATGGTCTCTACAGGCCAGGTAAAGACAACCAGCTAGCACACTGGAGCCAGGGAATGACTTCTGGTCTATAAGTGAATGCTTCAATGGTATTTTAGCCACAAATTTATTAAAACTAATAAAAATATATAAGTGCATTTATAAAGCAAAAGGAAAAAAAAAAGAAAGAAAAATCTGCCCCAGTTGTATGGGGATGGGGAACTGTATCTAAAGTCTCCAAAGCAGCGACTATAGCATGATGTTTCACACACTTTAGTCTCCCTATCTTATTCGAATGGCTATAAGTCATATGCAAGGTACCTGACCTTCAACAGGAGTATTTTTGCTTAAAACTAGTGGATAGTTTCTAGACTTGAAAAACACAATCCTGCCAGTAGGCACCGACAGAGTTAAAATAGTGCCACAGATTCTTCTCTGCTGAGGTAGACAACCTGACAGTTTATCCTGATTATTTGACTCATTGATGAGTAAAAGTTTCCATCTTGTGCAAATGGAGTTTGTATGCCTGCATATAGTTAACTGGAAATACTATAAGAGTAACTAAAACCCAGCTACCCAACCAGATAAAACAGTTTCCTATACTAATAATATTTCCTAAAGCCTGATTTCCTCTACCCTCTACTTTTATACACCTACAAACAACCAGAAAGAAGGACGCAGAAAGGAGCTGAGATGTGTTGGAACATGGCTCGTTCCACAGTCCACGGACTATACACTGTGCTGATGTAAGCAGATGACAATTTCTTTAAGAGAAGTATTACCTATAAGTAGATAATATAGTATAGTGCTACAAGTAGATCATAAGCCAAAACTCCATTGCGATGTAGCTAATTGTCTCTCTCACCTGAGATACAATGCCTGGGAAGAAGAGGTCTCTCCTGAAGAGAAGCTGAGGTACCAGGAAGAATGCTTCCCTGGTCACACGAGGCTAATGGGTGTGGATGTACTGAGCAGACCTTGGAAGGAGCACTTAAACATTGAAATCTTGTTTGGAAAAAGAATGTTCATATACCATAGTTAGCAAAAATCACACAGTAGGGTCTTAGGTGTTTATGCTGGTAGGATTTGGTAAAAGTCTTTGGATTGGAAGATGGAAGAGTGTAAATTCTGTAATTAGATCTTTTTTTTTTAATCTGACAAATAATGAGTAAAGGGGGGGCATTAATTTGTCTGAGGACTTCACAAAGAGTCAAAGGTAGGTCTGATCTGTCTTCATGCAGAATGGACAAACGGGACCCTTAGAGAAGCAGAACTCGTTTTGCCAGAGATAGCAACAGCTAGGAACTCCTATCTAGGTAAATGAAATGAGGGAACCTGATGTGCTTGAATAAACAGAGTAATTTCCCAATCACCACTTACCTGTTCCCCACTTACGAGTTTTATCTTTACAGTGCTGACCAGAACTCTCCTCTCCTCCTTCTGCCTTTCCCTACTCAATTGGCCATGCTTTGAAGAACTGCAGAACAGACAGACATGCTGTACAGCATCTCTCTGTCCTTCTCTGTGAACACCAGATTCTTTCTTTCTTCCTTCCTTCCTTCCTTTCTTTCTTTCTTTCTTTCTTTCTTTCTTTCTTTCTTTCTTTCTTTCTTTCTTTCTTTCTTTCTTTCTTTCTTATTTACTTATTTATTGAGACAGGATCTACCCATTAACCACACAGACTACACTTGAACTACACTTCAGGCCAGTAATACTGGGCCCTCCTTCGTCAGCGTTATTACTACTGATGTATTTAGACCCCCATGTACAATGTAGTTTATAAACCCTTCCTTCCCAGACCCCCTTAGCAATCTTAGAGAAACTTGGTTCATACCTTTTTTTTTCCCAAACAGGAGTTCATACACATACATGCAATTACACATTCAATACAATGTATATATTTGCAGTTTATGATTTCCAAAGCCCCTTTAAGGAAAGCGGTGTGTGTGTGTGTGTGTGTGTGTGTGTGTGTGTGTGTGTGTGTGTGTGTGAAGTTCCTGCCTTAAAGGATTGCTCCACCCTGTGCTGGGGTTGCCAAGAGCTTTAAGAAGAGGGAAGGAGTGCAACGATGCCTTTGCTTCTTTGTGCAAGATAGCTTGGATCTCTCCATGAGCTGCTGAAGAGTTGAAAAGCAAATACGCGCCAACAGTTCTGAATCCCAGCGGTGTTTGATGACAACCTTCCCATGTTTGCCAACTTGCTGCTTAACAGCAATCCTGTTGACACTGTGTGAAAAGCTTTCCAGGTCCTCCCAGGTAAATAGCCCATTTCTACAGATCACCTGGCTGCCCAGTTGAACTCTTATGAATACACCCAGAATTCAGAAAGATGAGTCATTCTTTTTGCCAAATGTACCTTGACACAGTCCAGATTCCCTCCCTTTGTGCTATGTACCTTCCACAGTGTAGATATCCTTTCTTTGGGCTGTCTATCAGACACTAATTTCAGCAAAGACTATTATAGGCAGAGATCACTTTAACTAACCATCTGGGGCTAACTACCTAATATTCCTGAACTGTTGCTGTGTGCTTTACTCTAAATGCATTTAGTATGAGTGGGTGATTACTTGGGGAGATGAAGACCTCTTTTCCTTAGATAGAAAACTTCTGAAATTACTGGTCACCATTTCCAGTGAAGTCTGGTGTTGTCTTACTAGAGACACACAATTCTCAAGTCATTAAAAAAAATCATAGCAAAATCATGAATTTCCTTTGAGCAAGTGGAAGAAATGCTAGTTTTTCTTAGGAAGGAAATGAATGAGTGAAAGTTCTGTGAGGCAGAACTGTCAGTGAAGAAAAAGACAACTTTAGAAGGCTGATGGGCAGCTTTGTATTGGGACTGAAAAGGTAATTTGACCCGTTTCAGGACAGCCTGGCAAGAAGCCTGTAGGAGCAGAGGACAAACCTTGGAAGCAAAGGGTGGGGAGTGTCATTTGTTGGATTGGCTAATTAGGCCCTTCCCTAACAGCCAAGCAGGAAGTGAATTACCTGTGGCTGTGAGGAAGAGACCTATGGCCAACAGGCCAAGTGTTCTGTACAAAAGCCTGCCAAGAAGTGTAAAAGTAATCCCAGCATTCATGGTAGTTTTATTCAAGGCTGGAAACTGCTAGAAATATTGAAAAAAAAAAAAAAGACCAAGGAGAGTTTTTGACAGGCAAAGTAAGATAAAGGAGGTAAAGATGATTAAAGGTGATTTGAAATTGTGAATGCAAACCTTAAATGACATAATTCCGACTGGAGAAAGGCAGATCAACTACTGCTTCTGAACTAAGGGTTTTGCTGTCAGAAGAACACACATGGCAGCTGAATAATGAAACTGCAGAGGAGAAAGGCACATAACATGTGATTGTGATTACACTTCCTCTAGGCTTCCATAGTACAGATTAGACTCAAGAGATGTTCCATTCCATAGTCTATGGGAAAATCCATAAGTTCTACAGTCCTTAAAGACTGCTTTGGGAACCTGCTAAGTGAGAAGTGGGCACACAGGAAAATCACAGAGAGATTAACAACTGAAGGAATTGCAAGTTAGAAAAAAAAAAAAAAATATATATATATATATATATATCAGGTCTGAATGAGATTGGGAACTAATTTTAGTACTCCCCCACCCAACTTGTTTTTAGCTTTCCTGTGAATGACAACTATTTTTTTTTTAAGTATATCCTAATCATTATGCAGTCACAACTGGAAAAAAGAAAGAGGGATGGAGTCTACCCCTGCAAATATTGATAAAATGGTGAATGTATATTCTTTCTCTAATTTAAATGGTAAAAAATACTATTTAAATATTTGTACACATGTTTCATGACTTGAGGGTTTCTAATTACTTCTAATGACTCCAAAAACAAAATTTAAGCTACACAGCATTATTAGATTCTAACATCCTCAAAAAGGAGTTGAAGATTGCATATATGAATGTTTATACATATATGTGTATTTATTACATATGGTATAGAGATTATAACACACACATGAGAGCGAGAGCAAGAGAGAGTGTGAGAGAGAGAGAGAGAGAGAGAGAGAGAGAGAGAGAGAGAGAGAGAGAGGCTGGAGAAGTGGCTTAGCAGTTAAGAACAATGGGTCTCTCCCAGGTTTAATTCTCAGCACCCACGTGGCAGTTCAGAACTGTCTGTAAAGCCAGTTCCAGGGCACACAACACCCTCTTCTGGGTACTACATGACATGGTATGCAGACATATATGCAAACAAATACATGTAAAATAAGTAAATAATTAAAAATATTATGAAATGATCATTTTTCTGAAGCTTTTAACTTTTTCAAACAAAAGCAAGTGGGATGTCCTGCATGTTTAATACAGGACATCATCCATGGGACTTTATCATTAATCATCAAATTAGAAAAACCTGACATTTATGGGGTAGCCCAAAAGTTTGTCCTCTGTATATTTATAATTTACATATATCACTATCTTGAAATACTTGGTAATAAAACAACTTCTCAATTATTATCATCAATGTTTAGTGCTCGTGGACAAACAATGATTAAGATATACTCTTAGAAAATATGGGTTCTTGATTAAGACAAAAAGAAAGAAAGAAAAGAAAACCCTAAAAGCAAGCATGAAATCAGTTCCAAATTATTTAATATGTGTCTGTAACTTGTGAGTTTTCCCCACTAATTTGTTATTTCCTCCATTGTTGGTAATAAACCATTGTTTTCCATAATATTGTATAAGAATACAGTATGGTGTTCCTGGGTTCGATAAGATATCAGGCTGAGCAATCATGAGACCAAGCCAGTAAGCAGTACCACTCCGTGGCCTCTGCAGAACTCCTGCTACCAGGCTCCTGCCCTGACTTCCCTCAGTGAGGGAATGATGCTACCTGAAGTGTAGGCCAAATAAGCCCTTTCCTCCCAAACTTGCTTTGGTCATGATGTTTCGTCATAGCAGTAGGAACCCTGAATCAAACATGAATATCTGGGTATTTCAATGATAAAAGTATATCAGTTGAAATTAGTGTTAGCAAACAGAAGGAATAATATTAATAAGGAAGTGTCACTGGGCTCTGAAAAAGCAGGAGATATATGATAATTATTAAGTGTAGCAACAATATTATCTCTTTTGCTATTGATTACCAGAACGTCAAAGATGAAAACTCATGCAAACATTAACTTCTAAAGAGAAAGAATGTAAAAAAAAAAAAAAAAAAATCCTGTAGAAAATGAGATGTCACATGCTTTTAAAAAAGAAAATGAAAATTCAATAAAATCTTTATAATAGAAACTCAAAATTTCAAGAACACATTTGACAGAAATGCACACTGTCTCCTGTTGCTTATGTTTTCAAAATATCATTAAAAATATTCTATAGTGTTTGAAATTGGAAGTGTCTTCAGGGACAAGGAGTTGTGTGGTGGTAGAAATGTGGGCAGTGGGTACCAAATGGACAAGCCCTTGTGTCTGAAATGAGAGAGGCCAGAGTGGTGACCAGACCCATATCCCATTCAAGTTGCTGGCATAGGAACAAATGGGCAAAGTTCCAAGCAGAGAGTCTGTGCATGTCACTGCCAAGAAAATGTCGTAAAAAATGTTGTCAGCTGTTTCCAGTTGCATCAGTAGAAAGAGTTAAGGAAAACACAGACTCGCCCTTCAGGGAACTTCCAATCAACTCGTGGCCCTTGCTCGCTCTAACCTCGCTTAACGCAGCGAAGCCAAGGACCCAGCAGTTCACACACCCACATCCCATGCATGACACTTCCTTGGAAGGGAAGAGGAAAGAAGGACCCTCTGCTTGATATTCAGTCAGATTTTGTACATGAAATATTTCATCTCAACTCTGGAAAACAAAAACAAATAAACCAGTAATATGATTAAATAGGTCTCATTGAAAAACAAATTCTGTGTTTTATATCATTTATAAAAAATGTTCAGAGTGGTCAAAGGAACCCAAATGAGAGAAGTAGCCTAAACTGAGCATAACTCAGTAGAATAGAGAAGATCTTGAGAGACATCTCTTTTCCTTGCTTACACTTTAGTCTATTCATCACTCAAACGAGACCTCCCAAATCCTCACAAACCTGTGTCCTCAGACCAACATCTCTATAAGCATGCTGGTACCATCCCGTGTGCTCCTGTTGGGGAGGTAGTTGGTGGACAGCTGGTAGAAAGAGTAGCAGGTAGCAACTGTCACTATGTAATCTCAGAGCATTTGACCAACACCTTTCTTTCATTCGTTGCTCTATTCCTTGGTTTACCAAACATTGACTATTTGTAGTAAAATGTTTCCTAAGGGCCTACAGCACGCCACCTTTCACAGCTATTCACAACGTCAGGGAGCTGATTAGCAGCTGGAAATGAATTAGTATAATATCACAGTGCAAATAACTCAGATAAATCTGTGGTTGCTTCACTATTATAAAATGTTGGGGTGTTCTTCCTTAGAAAATTGCTGAGAAGCTAAATATAAAAATACTGATCCAATGGCAGATGCTTATCTGTGGGTCTTTGTGCTTCACAATGAAACTGTCACATATGAGCAAGCACATCTATGCACAGCAAAAATCATTAAACAAATCAAGGCAACAGGCCTCCTGCATTTACATTTAAGCTCTGTCTTAAGGTAGGCTTGTTTCCATTATATACCTTTTTCCCTGTCACCAAGGAATAAGAAATGGCATCTCATGAAGACGTGGCTGTGTTCCCATCTGAACTGGAACTTGAACATGAAATATCTGTACCCACAGCTGATGGGGCATCTATATTTTCTCTTTGTGATGCCAGTTTAATTTTTAAAAGTACAAGTATGTTTTCTGTGTACATACATGAAAATACTATAAGAAAATCAATGCTCTTTAGAGATGATTTTACTCTTCTTTGCAAGATGCTTACAGTACTGCATATTCTCTGCTATTCAAGCTTCATTCAGTGCACCACGAGTATGCAGACTTCAGATACCCTCTCCATTTCCCCATTCTCCATGAGACCAGACCATTCCAGGCCTATCTCCCTCCAACAGAATGGACTTGAACCTTAACTCACACATATTAGGATCCTTGCATTTTTCAGTTTTTCCACAAATTGTCACAGGAGACTGAATTGTGAAGATGTGTCTGCTTTTTTTTCTGCTAGGTCTCAGTTGCCGCTGGTAAGTCTGTGGTTTGGTCAATGGCACTTCTCCACTACCACTCCTGCTTCAGAAAAGTCTCCCCTTGAAATGTATCCCCCCAAAATTCACTTGCAATAGTTAGGTGAGCACACAGCAATTTTCCTTAAAGACTAGAGCCATGAGGAGAGAAATTCTATTTATTTCTATATATAAATATATAGTACAACTGGTTCAAAGTGTCCCCAACTTTCTAGTCCCTTTACTTTATTTAGCTGAACGATGATGCTTTCTACCCTTGCACAACAAAACCTACATCAATCAGAGATTCTGAATATGCAGAGGGCAGTGTATTCTCCTTTAGAGGTACCAAAGAGGTCCACTGAAATGCACACCTTGTTTTTTATCTGTGCTCTTCCCGCCTCCGCCATTAGATTCTCCAGGAAAGGAAACAGTGCTGAACCCAGTTAGGAGTTTGTTATTCCCTATGTTAGACAAAGTAGCTATAGTAGGTGTCTAGGCTTGAAATGCCCATTTAGTCACGTAACATGTTCCCATTATACTAGGTAGCCCTCAGTATTACAAGTTTAATCTTGCTGCCACGGGAAGTTTTATAGAGAGATTTATAGAGAGACTTGAAGCCATACTGTGGGTTGCTCTTGCATATACTCTCAGTACCCGAACATTGGTCATGCTAGGATACTTCAGTTTGGAAGGGAAAGACATTGACAACTTTTTGATTATCTACTTTGTGCCAAACATAATGCATCAGTACTAAACCTAGAAAATAGGTATTCATGCTCCCAGTTGTACCCAAGGAGGCAGGTTAAAGAATAAGATCACCCAGAAATGGAAACAGGTTTAGGGACTAAACCCAGATCGGATAGCAAAAAGCTACACGACTTTTCAGTCACGTCTAAGTTTCAGGTGGAAAAGATGTTAAACTGTGTTTCCCAAAATCTTTGACTTAACTAACTGCAGAGATTTGTGTTACTGTAACTGTCTTAAACCCTTTGATAGTCTCCCAGCAGGGAATGAGATGCCTTTGTGTTAGCAGATCCTGCTGGTTGCAAGGAAGTTCTTCCCTATCAGATCTAGGACACATTTAGGACATCATTTCAGGACTTTGCAAGTTCTGGGCTGTAAAATATGTCCTGAAATCATTTGGCAAATGCATGCCTGAAACAAACCAAACATTAGATTTAGAGGAGGTGCAAGAATCATTTGTTTGAAGACTTCTGTATCATTCCCCATTCCCCAAAAGGCTCAGGAATTATCTTGGAAATTTGGACAGAAAAATTGTGAAAGTCAGACAGAGTAAATACCCGAAGCAATGGAGTATTTGTTGGGTATGTAAATACAGCTGCACATAGGAACTCATAGTAACTGGGATTGCATGCATAAGACTTGCACAAGATCAAGCCAGCAAAAACCCTAGCCTGGATGGAGGAGGAGTTCATGAAATCTTATCCCTATCTGAGGAGTTTTTGGCAACTGATGGCTGTTGGAGAAGGGAGAATCAGTTTACTTCAGGATTACAGACCTTGAAAGGTCACCCAAACTCATAAATTTACACAGGAGTGTTGACGATATGAACCAAGCTAGCAAATGGGAAGGCAGAGCTACCAAATGTTTAAGTTCTCCTACTATAAATCTGGTCACACCATCTTGCGGCCAGAAGCCAAGGCTGGATGGACCAGATCCAGGTTAGATAGCATGTGGAATGAAACCTGTGACAGATCAGAATGAGGATCTAAGCAGGGAACAAGTTACAGCACAGCCTTTCTTCTCTGAAGCAACTCCCCTTTCCCACCTAGATGGTTGCCTGTGTATAACCACGTCATTTAGGTTTTGTTGAAGTGCTGGCTCAGGAGGATGGGCAGTTTCCTGGGATCTGTTGGGGTGCTTGACAATACACTCTGATACTTACTGGGAAGTAAAGTCCTTCAGGACCCCAGATGGTTAGCTTTTTCACAGGGTAGATCTAGTCAGTGGAGCCAGTCAAGGTGAGGATCCTATGGTTCCAGTGAAGATCAAGACGATAACAGGGCGGGCCCTGGGGCTGCCTGGCTTCCCTGCTGCTTGAATGGGCTCTAGCCACTGCTGTGCCTTCCTTCTTCAGCTACTACACACCTCATGCGATGCTACCTGTAGCAATGGGCAGTGTCAGAGGTGTGTCCAGATTCCTGTGGGGATGGCACTGTACACATTGCCATCTTGGATGCTGATGCCACCCAAGAGCAGGTTGTTGTCGTTGCCCAGGTACCCAGGATCTTGAGCCAAGAGCTAGCAGCTGAGGTGTGGTCTAAAGCACCTTCTGTTTGATTGTGAGGAGCTGAAAGTCCTCTGGGGCTTTGGCATCCTACTTGGTGAAAGGCTCCTGGAGCTGTCTGGTATGCCTCATACCTGCAGACCACTGTTGTCTTCAGGGATGTCCTTGTGGGTATTTTGATCTGGCACAAACGCAACATGGGAAAATTTGTGTCTCGGGCTGAACTTCTTTGATACCCTTGACTGTCAGGAAGTAGATTTCTGACTGCATCTGAGGGCTCTGACAAGTTCTGGAGATGGGATGGAAATATGGGTCCGAATGTTTGGAAGAGGCAACATGTTCTTTCCTCTTCCTGATGTCCTTGTTCCATTGGCCAGTTCTAGGATCATGGACTTTGGCCAGGATCACATCATCCACATCCCTTAGGACCTGTGCCTGTCTATCCTGCCCAGTGATAACCCATCTGTTGAAGACCTGTGCTGATGGTGAACTATGTATGTGGACCAAGCTGCTAAATAGTGACCATCCTTAATACTCAAATTGTTGGGGCCACCAATTAGTCCTACTTGGATGACACCTTAATTCTCCACAGCAATGGTTCCTGCCACTGGGTGAGGCAGGTTGCAGGGATGTGTAGCTTTAGCTTTCCATACTGACAGCTGGAGGGACTCCCCAATTGATCCTTGAGTTTCATCAGCTCAATTGGCAATTGCTGCCTGTCTATCTCATGTCAATATTCCTTTATCCTTTGGTTATAAGGGAACTGAAGTGGTAGCCTGGATTTTTGAGTCTTTGTTTCAAGTTTTTGTCCTGTCGGTGGAAAGGATGCAGTTTGCAACGGGACTGTGGCTTCCCATAATAGAACTTGTACCACCATTGTCTGTAGGACCACCTGCTACCTTCTGGATCACATCTTTGGGTAGGTCCACTGGAGAGGGAGCTAGTGAGCTGCATACTACTCATCTTGGGGGCATGTGTATAGAGTATGCATAATTTTGCAGAATAATCTGGAAAAGGATTCCCAGTCCAGGTCTTCAGAAGCACACATCATACTTTGGATCCACAGTTGTGCCAAGGAGTTACATAGTTCCTGGTTTACATCCTAGTTTATGCCCTTTATTCAAGACCTTTTCAGTCCCAAGCTGGTCGGCCTTTGATCAAAGAGTCACAGTGGATGGTTAATGGAACATTTTGTCTCATTCTGTTTCTTGGATGACCAGG
Source organism: Mus pahari (assembly GCF_900095145.1). Lineage (NCBI taxonomy): Eukaryota > Metazoa > Chordata > Mammalia > Rodentia > Muridae > Mus > Mus pahari. The sequence goes on from NC_034594.1 coordinate 48,201,149, forward strand.
TCTCCTAAGTGTCTAAGCAGGATCTTCTCCAAGGGAGTCAGAAACTATTTGCAAACGGTTTCTCTCACAGGCTGTAATGGATGGACCCTGGAGTCAAAGCAGCTCCTGGCTGCCTTGGCCAACTGGCACAGGACTGATGCCTGTCAATCAGTTTTACACCCAGAGATTTCTGCTATCGGGTAAACCACAGGCGATAAGGCATCTATTTGTTGAATGACTTAGATGAAGGAGTGTTAACTCTGCATCTTATGCCTCTCATCAGTCATCAGCGAATGGCCTTTAAACCATGATGAATAGCATGGAAAAACATGGGTTAAAAATGAAGAATTTCTGCTGCTTGCAATGAACACTACCCCCATCCCCAGTCATTTCTATTTCAGGGGAACTATTGTGGTCTGGTACAATGGAGGGTGTATTATGAACAATTCTTTCCTAGAGAAATAATGTGCATAGCCCTGTNAACAATACAAACCAGGTCAAAAGGAGATGTTAAAATATGGTATTTTATGAATTCTGAGACCCCTTTTTTGTCATTATTTTATTTATTTATTTCTTTTTTTACATCTAACAAATTGAAAAGTGTCTTATAATCAACAGACAGTCAGAAAATAGAAAGAGATAAAAATTTATCTTTGCTTGCTTGGGATTGCTTGCCTTCTTTTGAGGAAAGATTTGTTTGATTTGGGGTTTTATTTTAGTGATGTGTTTATGAAACTTCTTTTTACCACTGTAAATGATTGTATTAGCCTAGAATTTAGATGGTGCAAAGTGTTTTATATTTTATTGTTTTACTGACCATTACGGGGGAATACCTGGGCTACAGCAGAAAAATCTAGACTTGTGGGGTAGAGTTGAGCCCATGTTGTGGCACACTTTAGTCCCTGCTGGGCTGCTTTGGAATCAGAATCTCTTCTACCTACCTAACCCTGTCTCTGATTTAGATTACAAACCAATTCAGCATTACTGTGCCTTGTTTTCTGTGAGTGGATACTGTTTTTTCCTTCAATGTTGTGACAAGTTGGATGTAACATAAATAAATCACTTAAAATAATGTCCGGTGCTGGCGAAACATACTTAACTGTTTGCTGACCCTATTGTGCCTCTCTCTCCTGGTGCTCTTTCTGGGCAATTAAATGCCTCTAACTTTTTCTCCCATTGGAGACAAACCTAAAATTGCATCTTTACTTTGAGGGTTTTCCCACAGAAAAACAGGCATCTATCTCAACCCAACGGGTTGCTCTACTTTATTCACTAAAATGGTCTCAACAATAACACATCTCCAAAAGAACTCTACTTTTAGCCTTTGCCTAATTGTTCCCTACCCTAATTCTCCCAAACTCTACCAATGGCTGGAACTCATCTTTAAATTATCACCTAAGTCTTTTTCACCTCTTATCTCAGTAATCTTCCAAGCCTTCCACATTACCTTCCAGACCTTCTTCAATAGATTCCCAAATCTGAGAGTTTCTCAGTAAGAATGCATTTATCCTGTTTGGGTCAACCCGTAAACATCAGTGGACAATGGCAGTGACTTTCCACTGCTTCCTTTACTCCCCCTCCCCCCCCCCCATATTCTCTGAAGAGGAATGGTTCTTTTCTTTGCTTGCTTGCTTGTATTTGTTGTCGTTGTTGTTTTCTTTTTTTGAGACAAGATTTCTCTTTATAGTCCTTGCTGTCCTGGAACTCAGTCTGTAGACCAGACTGGCTTTGAACCCACCTGCCTCTACCTCCCTCGTGCTGAGATGAAAGACAGGTGCCATCATCTCCCAGGGTTAGGAGTGGTTCTTTTAAATGGTGAACATGGCATGCTTGCTCATGACCTTCCAATAACTTTCAAATGAAGTCCTGGCACCTCCTCCAAGGCAAGGCTGCTATAGGCTCACATTGCTTTCTACTCTCTGTCTCCTGATTTTTTATTCTGCTACAGCCACTCGGATGTCTTTGTTGGTTCTTGCACCGTCTGGTTTTTGCTATTCCCTTTGCACAAGCATCACATACTTTTTCCTTCCCTTTCCTTAATTCTCTTTTGGAATAAGTCTTCTTTGGATACCATGTGGGGACAGGATCTACCTCCCTTCTCATGATGCACCCTATTTGCACAGCACTTCAGTCTCCTTCCTTGCCCTCAACATAATTTGTTCTATTATATATTTAGTCTTTGACCTAAAGTAGGAAAGGACATTTTCATTCCCTGTCCTTGAAGTTTAGAATGGTGGCTGAAACTGATGAGAAATCAGTAAACACCAAATAAACGAAGGAAAAGGTTGGGATTTGACCAGGATGTTCTTGTTTTGTCCGTCTTCATTTGAGTATCTAGATTTCTCATTACCAGTGGATTCACATTTGTTTTAGAGATTCATGAACATTTCAAACATGGATTAAAGGGAGCTTTTCCCTCTTGAACCCAACAGAATGTTTCTCTCCTTTTTTTTTTTTCTTATCATATTTTCTTCCACAGATTTGGATACCATTACTCTCTTGTTTAGAGCCAATCAATATCACCCTACAGGCTGCCAAAATGGTTGCCGAGTGAAGTGGCTTTCCATCTCTCTGGGAGCTGAAAGTACAGACAGCTCTGCTCCTGAGGTTGCTGTGAGCCATGTGGAGAAATCTGGGATTGATCAAACTGGAGTCCCGTACAAGGAAGTGCAGATGAGGTACACTCAAGCTCTGTATCTGCTCAAGAGTCTTCCAGGTGCTTTCCTTCCATATCCAGGAGGAATTTTAGTGCCCAGGAAAGTGAATCACCATGAACATACCTATCTGCTGATAGCTCTTTTACAGCAAGGACCACTGCTCTCCAGAGATCCCAGTCTCTTGGGGGATGGAGTGCTTTATATACTTTGGTGACTTAATTTCTAATAAAATGAGTACCAACATAGCTGGTTCAAATAATTAAAAAATTGAATATAATAGTTTATATTACCACTTTAAGCATTATCATTTTCTTTATTTCTCTGACATCTACAAGTTCTAGTGCAGGAACTAAGCTCTAAGGACCTATATCATATTATCCAGAGTGGTCCCTTTAAGACATCACTTGTTATCATGTTTTCCCTTTAGTTAAAATATTTGTCTTTCATGATGTAGTGATTCATATATCAGTCCAGCCAACATCCACTTGGGGCTTATTATGTATCAAGTATTTCTGTAGATGGTAGACATTTAAAATGATTAAGACAAATAATGTCTGTCCTCTCGGGTGAGCTAAATTCTACTATTGAATAAAGATAAGTAACAACCAAAAGAGCCGATATTATATTTTCATGATCTGTGGGAAGAGCTGAAGAATCATGAACAAATTAGGGTGTGTTCTTTCTATAGCCCATCAGAGGCAGCTTCCCAAAGGCAACACTGTTGGGGCTAAGACTAGAAGCTGAGCAAAAGTTCCAACCAGGGAACACTTGAAGGGAAACTCCATACTTAGGAGAGGGGGCTGAAACCTTGGGGCAGACAAGAGTCAAGGCTTCAAAGATCAGTGAGGAGGGTGAACTGGAATGAGTGTGGATAAAGTGAGCAGGGACTAGACCACATACTTCAAAGAAGAGAGTTTAGATTTTATTCCAAATCCAATCTCAAGCTAAAGGACTTTCAAAGAGGAGAATAAACACAATCTTGCTACCTATTAAGGAGATAAACCAGAGAGCTGAGTGATTATTTCACAGAAGATTGGGAGACAGCTATGATGCTAAGGGCTCAGGATGCTGGTACACATGGCAACCAAAGCTAATGGTGGCAGTGGGATGCCTTAGACTAAAGTGCTGGTAGTAGAGACATAGACACTGACAGATGAAGTATGTCAGGTGAGAGAAAAAGGAAAAGAAATAAAGACACATTTTTCTAGCTTAAGCAAAAAGAAAAACTGGAGGGAAGTGGATTGGACTTTGAGATGAGTTACCAATAATTATTGTTAGTGTATAAAACTAGACATGTTAATTGTCTGCAGTAGAAATGTCAAATGAATATATTTTTACTTGGAATCTGAAGAGATTTGGCCATTATTGGCATCTATGTAGCATATACATTTGCAGAGCTAGAAAATCTGATGAGAGGAGCAGGTACCTTACAAAGAGCAGAGAACACTGGCTATCTATCTAAGATCTGAGAGGAGTGGAAGACTCTTGCCTTCAGAGGTGTCACTTGTGAAAAGGAACTAGCAAAGATGAAAAGAATAGGACCCACAGAGACATAGAACAAATGACTGAATGGTGTCGTGACAATTACTAACGAAGACTATTATGACAGCCTTAAACTCAATCTGCTGATTCTCAAGAGTGACTTTTAAGAGCTATTACTGTAGTCTAGGCAAGAAAACTGGGACATGGTGAGATTAACAAATTTCTCCAACTTTATACAGGTAGTAAGGGGGTAGGCATAGGTTTCAAATCAAAGATATGTCAATCCAGAGACTAGTTTTCTAACTAAAATTTGACACTCCTTTTCCAGTTATTTTGATAATTTCTCCACCTTTTACAGGCAAAATAAAATGAAAGGAAACCATAAGGAAGGCCATTACCTAATGTCTGTTTCAGAGTAGAACTGGTACCCCAGTCTAAGATACATGGATGGTGATTAGCAATGTGGAACCATATCTACCAGAAGTTCTTGTTAGATGTTTGTATAGCAGAAATGGCTTGACTACAGAGAGAAATGGACAGTGGACCCAGAAAGAGTGGTTAGGTCTTCTAGGATGCAGACCCTGGAATGGAAGCTAAAGCACAAACATTTATTGCAATGACATCTTGGGGAAATGATGAGGAAAGAGGGCAGGAATATCTTGGAAAAGTGTTAGATTTTTAGGTCACAATCACAAGCTTAAGATCTGGGAAGGATGAAGAGGATTTCATAGGAAAAAATGGTTTCTATTGTGGAGCACTGAGAAAGTTCTAGAAGCTAAGTCAGCAAACTCTGTTGCAAAGATGGCCCAAAGAGTGGAGCCCTGCTATGCCTATTCATAGATGGGAGTTAACTAGAAAAGGCTGGGCCTTTGCTTAAGCGCTGTGTGCTGGACTCAGTTGCTGCAGTGTACCTAGAGGCTGTCTCTCAGTTGCCCTCCCTATAACTCACCAAAAGGGGAATAATGATATTTGGGGAAGTTTCGATTGGATAGGAGGCTGGGAAGGAAAGACAGATGAGGGATAGAATAAACATGAAAGATTGTTTAAAAGGCTCTATAGAAATCCTACTCTAGTATAAGCTTCTGCACACACACACACACACACACACACACACACACACACACACACGGTGGGCGGTACATGTATGCCTGGAGCAGTCCAGCATGAAGGGTAGTACTGATTCTAGATAGATAGGCTGCCAAATAAAAATCTCCAGAGCTAAGTGTGCGATACCTTCCTTCAAATTGTTGGTCAGGGGTTGGGGGGGTGGACGTGCCAGAAACCTTCCTCACCAAACAATACAGGCTCTTGATATTGTTCTTGTTTGGCCACTAGAGATTGGTTGCAAGGTCCCATCGATGAAGACATTCCAGAGTTTGGTCAAAGGACAAAGAGAAATAAAGGTGGTATTGACCTCACCAAGTATTTTTTGCTGGTGTGCTCTTCATAGTGCCCGTGTGCTATGCAGGTTGCAGAGAGGACGGGGTGGGGGACAAAAGTTACCAGCTGTGAACTTTGCAAACTACATTAAACTGGTCTGATAAGATGTTCCTATGTATTCGATAGTAGCATAAACATTGTGGGGGATAACCGCATACTTTCTGACTGGATTTAAAGTCTGTTCATTGGCATAAACTCAGGCCTAACACTGTCAATGTGGCCAAGGACCCATGGATGGGGAGCCCATAGTTTTGAAGGGCATACCTGTTATTATATTTTTTTCTAGATGCATATCATTTCATCTGTCTTTGATGAGTATAGTTTCAAATATTTCTAAATTCATATTTTTCTGTGCATAGATTAGTACAGCTCCTACCCCACAACATAAAAGCTTCCTATTACAGTGGAGAGAGGTGATCACAAAAAACAGATACCTGATCACAATGTAGAGATCAAGTGCCTATGGGATGCTCACCCTCGCGTATCCTGTCTATATCATATCCCTTTCTTCCCAGGTTCAAGAAATGAAACAGATTATAAAACCTGGAGTTTATGGAAGACTGGGGTAAAGAGGTGTTTTCTGAACATGGTAGGAGCATTGCACTCATGAGCTCCCAGCAGCTGTGGGGTACGTGCAGAAGATGCGTAAAAGATCTAGTCAGTCGGTATTACAGCATGGATGCATGGATGGGGAGGGGCACCCCACCTCTCCCTACCCTGCTGAAGAGCCTATTTATTGACAGTTGCTGGCTGCTAAGGGAAAGATAGTTTTCTTTAGAGATGAGGTCTTTGGTATATTTCCCATGCTCCAATGACCCCAAATTAGGAGAGAGAGAGAGAGGGAGAGAGAGAGAGAGAGAGAGAGAGAGAGAACTGAGACCTAGAGGCATGGGCTTCTGGCTGTTGTGCGTGAGTTGCCCCATATATGATTTTCTCTAGAGGTTCTCAACAATGCCTGCGTGTTGCTGAAAACCAGGGCAGAACAGAGATAGTAGAATTTTGTATAAAATCACAGAAATCAGCACAGAAATTTAACTTTCTTCTATTGATTTAAGGCTACTGTGTTTCTTTTCCTGTTCTTTTTATGTTTCCTGTATTTTCATTTGACCAAAGGAAGAAAACATCCCAGTGTTTATTTCAACAGCGGTAACAGAAGTATCTAACGGTGATTATCTTGGGAGAAAAGGCACCGTGACCAACAGGATTAGGCTCTCAGCTCCCACAGTCCAACAGGTCAAGAGGAGATACCAATAGTATAGCTGTTCTTTAAAGATTTGACGGAGTGAATAGATAGTTCTCCAAAGATGATGCATGAATGGCCAACAGGGGTATGCAAACATGTCACCAGGGCCAGTAGTTGAGGAAACACAAATGGAAGTCATAATGACATTACATCGAAAACAGTAACACAGCCAACTGATGACAAATATTTGGAGCCCTTCAATACTGTTGACAATCCAACAATCTTTTTTTTTTTTTTTTTTGGTCTGGTTAGCTATTCAACTGGAATCAGTTTATGAAAGGTATCCTTCATTGCTCACCAAAGCATTATTTACAGTGGCCCAAATGAAGAAGGTAAACAAGGTTCATGTTCATCAAAAACAAATGGGGTAAAGAAAGTTGTCTGGTCGTGTAAGAAATATTATCCAGCAGTTAAAAAGTAGGCAGTGTTGCCATACACAACAATATGGATGCACTTTGGGGTTACTACAGTAAGTGAGTTAATGCAATGACAGAAGGACAAATGTTGGCTCCATTCAGATGAAATCTCTAAAATTAGCAGAAAGAGGCAGAGATAGAATCGTGGCTACCAAGAGCTGCAGAGAGCAGGTCACAGGGAGAAGGTCTGTCTTTCCCAATGGAAAAGTCCTCCTGAATTGCTACACAGCACCATGCCTGTGGTTAACAGCACAGCGCTGAACATGTTAGAGTCTAAGAGGGGCGATCTCCTTAGCTGCTCTGCACTAAGCGTGAAAAGAAAACTGTCCACTCAGATCTGAGCAAAGAAGAGGTTCCTCCATTAAGATTGCTGATCTATGACCATCTGAATTCTCATAGCTCAACCTATACTCTAAAAAGCAAAAGTCCAAGGTCAGACTGGATAACCAACTAAACTGTCAAGTCTCCAAAGCTTCCCGAACCACGCATGTGAATACTGATACAAGATGATCCTTGGAGATAATTTCTCAGGAGTGCACAATACTTGGTAATCAGGTAGATGTCACTAAAGCTGCTTCTCTGTGCCCCTGATATTGATATAAATAAAAACTCAACCAAGAAGCTTAAGTGACAAGACACCAAAGTTAATTGTATTTGATCACTGAACAGATTTCTATTTTTATTTTTTTAAAATCTGGAAACACTTTCAGGATTGACATAACACTGTGGCACACAACAAACATAAATCAAACTATTGAGCAAATACATTGTAAATCAGTAGTTTTGTAAAACCCTGGGTGTGTTCTCTATTTAACTGGATACAAGGTCAATTACAAAGGTTGCATTAAAGTTTAGAGATTCTTATATTAGGCCCCAATAAAATAGCAAATAAATGTTCTGCTTTGACTCTTATAAAACAATTGAAAGACAATAGATTAAAACAAATGAAAACAAAGAAACAAAATTCACCCTCACAGCTTACCCAAAGTACATAGTTCATGTGTGCTGTAGCTCTACTAAAGCAAGTGTGTGTACATCTAGAGTATTTGCAGAACAATACTGTATTCTCTCTCAGAATCAACAGGTTTCCCATTGCCTGTGGAATGATTCCTGAGGTGTCAATATGCTTGGGGGAATTCATGGTGAAAATTACTCTAGTAATCTGAGGCATCATTAAAGCAATAACATTGTAGCATTCAAAAATACTCACAGCTCCTCTGGTCCCTGGGAATTTGGATGGCTAATCCCACATGGTTAATGGCTCTTGTTATGTATGGTAGAAAATGATTCCAAAACAATAGAAGTCACCAGGGAATAGTAAGAGAGAGGTAAAAATGAAGGGAACTTTGCTTTCCTGATGAAAATGCAGCTGCTTGCAATTTGAGTCACTCATAGCTAATGCTCTGATCTCTTTAAAGCATCTTAGATGCTAGTTTTGTTGAAGAACTGGATTGTGGAAGAATTCCATCCCCTCATCTGCCTGTTTCATAACAATGCAATGATAGTCTCAGTGCACACAACTGACTTTGACACCAAGGGTTTGACTGCTGGAAGGTTAACTGGGTGGAGAAAAAGTGGAATTTGGGTGGGAAAAGAGACTTTGGAGTATGCACAAATGCCAGGGGTCCCCGCATAAAATTGTTCTTTCTAAGCCAGTGAGAGACAAACAATGTCAGACACACAAGGAAAAGCAATCGGTTCCTTGTACCTTTGTTTGTTTGTTTGTTATTATTTATGTTTACTTGTGTGTCTCTGTGCATGTAGAGTCAGAGGGTACCAGCAGAGAGCACTTGAGGGCATCAAATCACCCGGAGCTGGAGATGCAAGCAGATCTGAGCCACTCGATGTGGATGCTAGGAACCAAACTCTGGTTCTCTGAAAAAGCAGCAAGCCCCTCTGAAGCATCTAACCTTCTCTCAGCTCCTCTTACTGCCTTGTGTTTATGAAGCAATTTCCGTCCAGGAAGCTCGAGAGACTGGGCACTGTATAATGCTAAAAGTAATGCCTCGGGCACTTCGTTGTCACGAAGACCCAAAGAATAAGGTAAAATGCTTCTCATACTCATGTATTAGGGATAATCACTGGAAAGCAGAACTGACTTTGTGCACTGGGCAATGGGATTAAGTTAATGCCACAAGCTCTTTTCTTTGTGAAAGGTAAATTTCTCCTGCTGCACAGAGCAGCAATAATTATTCGAAATTCCTGAAGCCGGCTAACCATTTGTCCAGAGGGCAGAGAAATCCTGCTTGACGGGCTTCCAGTCGAAACCAGTGTCAAGTTCCTGACCTTATGAACTCCCAGAACAGCATTTGCTAGAACAGGAGGAACACTTCTTTTTAGCTGCCTTGCTGGTTTTTGATGTTGTTGCTTTTTTTTTTTTTTTTTTTTATTTCTTTTCTTTTATTTTATGTAAAAGGTAACTATTTTACTATTGCCATAAATTTTAGGCTCTTCTTAGTGTTTGGATGGGGTCTTTCTTCGTTGTGTTGCGCTGAAAAAGACCCGATGGGTTTTGTGGGTTTTTTTTTTTTTTTNTTTTTTTTTTTTTTTTTTTGGCTTTAAAAAATAATAATAAGAGCAGCCAATGTAGTTGTGTTTGAATATATTGCCATATTTTATGCATTTCTGTCCTTTAAATGTTGGGTTATAGTCTTAGTTTCCCATCCTTAAAGAGACAGTGATTTGTAAAGGAGCCTTTCTGTCCTCGTAAAATGTCTCTGTTTGTACTGGGGCAGCCGCTATTGTGCCTGTACTCTATGATGTGAAGTATACTGCACACCACATGTCGTCACAAGATGAAAAGGAGTGCAGTATCTTCAACAGATAGGGACAGTACAGTCCAAAGAAGAGAGGAGCCAAACTTTTAAAAATTGAAAATCAACGTGAATGGTTTGAATCTGCTAATATTTTCCTCTGGTTTCTGATTAGGATTGCTAACATGCTCCTAAAACATGAAGGAAAGGAAAGGAAAAGGATGGGTTAATTATGGGTTCAGGAACTGTTTCCTTGCACACACACACACACACACACACATACACACACACACACATCACATCACATCACAAATGATAAGGCTTCAACAACAAACCGAAGTAGGATCCCATCAAGTCCCAACTTGGGGAAGCAGTTAGTTCACTGGGCTTGTGCACAGAACCTGGGTGAAGACTTATTTATTCATAGGAGTTTGAATGGTCCCAAAGCAGCCACACCACTGAAAAGTTTCCCTCCAACATGGAAAGAGGTTTCTTCATAGCTGCATAGATGGAGTCTGTCCTCCCCTTCCTTCTCGGTTAACCGTCTACTCTTTATATACTCTAACGCTTCCCAAAACCATGTGGCTAAGGCAGAGTTATGTACAAATGGCTGAGAGGTTCGTGAGGGAGCTGCACGACTCTCAGGTGAGTGTTCAGCAGTGCTCTTCTTCCCATCATTGAATGAAGAAAAGCCCTGTCTTGGGGATTTCTTGAAGATTTTTTATTTTGTATTTTCAGTCGAAGTATATTTGCATGCCTATATTTATGAATATAGTACATGTATATCTAGTCCCCTGGAAATGGAGTTGTGTATGATCATGAGGCACCGCATGTGTGCTGGTACCTGAACATGGGTCGTATGTAGAGGAACTCTAATCCAGAAACATGGCTGCTCATGGCAAGGGATCACATCCAAAGATATGATCAGTCCAGATATGTGCTAGATTACAGTATTATCTGGCTGGAATACAGACATACCCTTAGTACATACCTTTAATCCCTAACAATGAATCTGTGGTTAGTTCATAGAAGGAAACAACCATGTTTGAAAGTGATATCTAATTGAGGGGCAGACAAAGCAGCAAATCAGAGAAACATTTGACAGCATGAGTCAGAGACAGAATATGCTCAATTCACATGAGAATAGCAAAGGAAGAGGGAAAAAGACAGACAGACAGAGAGTGAG
>NC_034594.1:48212884-48218863 GCF_900095145.1 Mus pahari
GAAGAAGAAGAAGAAGAAGAAGAAGAGGAAGAGGAAGAGGAAGAGGAAGAGGAAGAGGAAGAGGAAGAGGAAGAGGAAGAGGAAGAAGAAGAATACATTTAGAAGCTCACAACCAAATCACATAGACTTTGAGAACTCTTGAACATATTTTAATAGATCTGTAGAACAAAGTATCCCAGTATCAGCTAAGTCATGTCCTGAAAGCCTGGCTGCCTCCATATTCTCTACCCATGATTGATGTCGAGAGTTCCCCCCTCTCAGCCGCATTGCTCTGAGCTCCGCTGAGCTCATGAAAGACAGGTACATCAGCAACAGTGTTAGCAATGACTGGGACTTCATAATCAAGTACAGGTTAGGAAGTGAGTGTTTAACTTTATAATGCACTGAAAGCCAAGCTCTTAGAACTTCCCCCATGAACTGTGTGCTGCAAAACTCACTTGCAGATCTGATGAGTCTGCTTATAAGAAGACATGCATGGTTTCCAACTGACTCTTGCTGAGTGCTTTTGCAGGCACCTGTATGAAGTGTTCTGTCAATTTCAGCCTTGATGTGTGCTGCAACACTGTAACTCCATCTTGAAATATTCCTCATAATCAGCTTGGATAACACACCTATTCCTGCACTCAAAGACTAAAAGACCTCGGAGGAAGAACTAACCTGTCTTATCTTGAGACAGCCCTCCAGGGCAAGCTGAAGGTATGCTTGGGGAAGCAAGGAAATAGCTTAGCAGTTTTCCCTCCATAGGACTCTGAGCTGTCAACTCAGCAGCTTTCTAGAGAGCTAAACCCACCTTTCAAAAAGAAGAACTTGAAAGGGTTGTGTCATTAGCTATTCTGATTTTACGCACTGCAGGGAGCATAGGTTCTTATTATACCATGTTCTATTTTTGATCTCACCTGTATCAACACCCTCCAGTCTCAGCACAGTAAATGGTGGAGAAATTCTTTGATGATAATTGGAAGTGGCTCAGCCTTGCCTCTTCTCTGATACAGTCTGACTGTCACATGGAATGTCATTGGGGCTGTTCACAAAAGTGGGCATAGGAAGTGGATTCGGATATGTGCAGATGCAACTCGCAGCATCGCAGGAGAGTTGTGGAAGGTGGGGTAGGACATAGAGGGAAGGCATAGTCAGTTTCCATCCTAACCCCAAGCCACATAGCACAGCATCATTTATAATCCTAGAGGCCATTGCCTTTACTTTTTGGACAGAAACAACACCGTGTGTGAAGAGTCACACTACAAAGAGTTACTGCAGACAGTTTTAATGCGTTGTGTTTAAACCTGGTACCTTCTTCTCATGATACAAAGTGTAAAGAGAACAGGAAATGGCACACGCAAATCCGTTTTCATGATAATAATGCCCGGAATGCAAACAGCATAGGAAACGGAATGGAATGGATGTAAGCATGCCTTCACCACCTCCAAAGGCTAGTGTCACTAACCTCATCACAGCTAACCTCACTGCCCTCCTAGCATCCCTGACTCATGGTCCTGACAAAAGTGGAAGGCAAATCACAAGGCTGACATAGGATGGGGTGGGTAGGTGGGTCGTGCTAAGAAATAGGCTGGATTTATCTGTGCGCCTGAGTGGGCACATGGATCTCATCTTTGTCCTTGTTACCCTGAAGAACGCCTTACAGATGGCTCCTGAACTTTAGCCTGACAAAAGCAGGTCAGACACCTGAGAACAAAGAAAGCTAAAAACACAAGAGTCGCCTGGGAACAAGCGCTGTGTTCTCCATCCTTTATCAGGGTGAGGAAACCCTGACCTTCCCCTAAATAGATGCAGTAAACAGAGAAGGTGGCTGGAGGCTTTTCTTCTGTGCGGGCCTTGAGAGCTCCTTGGCTCTGCGAGGAAAATGAAGCCTGCGTCTCATGTTCTCAACTCTCCCCTATCTAAAGAGGTTGCAATTTGATTCTGGCTCACCTCAAAGTACAAAGGAAGGTTTTAGGGACACAAGGACGCTAGACATGGTTGAGGTCCATCAGACCAGGTCTGAGCCAGAGCGGACACACGAAACTGCTTCTTGACCTGGAGCTCTTTTCCAGGGGGTCTGTCTTGCTTGGAAAGCTACCTAAGTCACATTATGCGAAATGTATACTAAATCATCTTGCCCCGAGATGACGACTTCAGATATGAGGGGGAGTGAAGAAGAAGGAAGGGTATATGAGTTTGCCAAATAGTAGGGAAGACGTAAGCCAGATTGCCTGGAGAGCTGTGCCCACACCCTGCCTCAACCAAATGTCACTCCCTTTGCCCAGCTGGCTAATAACTCCTTTCATGGCTTCCAAGTCTCTGCACTATACATTTTCTTCTCCTGGGGATTTGTCCCGGCAAGCACACTGGAGTGTATTTTACATTTCGTTTCGTTTCGTGCATCCCAGTTATCTTTCTCTCCCAGGTGATATTCCAGCTACCCAATGACCCTGGTTGGTTAAAGGGGAATGCAGTCGTGTCCCTTGCCCTGGTTATTTGTCATTTGTTAAACGATGTTAGGAGATTCCCAGGCGATTTCACATCTGAAGATTGCAAGTGTTTTTTTTTTTTTTTTTTTTTTCCTTATCAGATGCCATGTGAAATGCTTTCTGTGGGGCACATCAGTTTCCCAAGTATCCTGTCTGATCCTAGGCTGATAACACGGGATTTATCGGCTCAGAAAGAGGAAGGAAGCCCTATGTCGTAAATGGGCTGAAAGTAAAGCAGGTTTAGGAGCAAGAGTTAATCATTTTGTAAAGAGCCCTATATGAGAAAAAGAATACCTTAAAAAAAAAAAAACTGGCTTAGTCATTTCTTGCCTCCAAAATTTTAGAGATTTTAAGGTATTACATATGATTATAATGAATTGGAACAACAGGCTGCTTTGCTTATTTTAAAACATTATATAATCCTTTGCATGTGTATGTGTATGTGTGTATATATATGTGTATGTGTGTTTGTATGTGTGTCCATGTAAGTGTGTTATGTATGCATGCAAGTGTGTGTATATAAGTATTATATGTTTGTGTGTATATGTATGTATGTAATGTGTATATATGTATATATGTTTATATATGTGTGTGATTATGTGTATTATATAAGTGTATTGTGTATGTGTTTATATATGTGTGTATGTGTATACTTATGTATATGTATATGTGTATATATGTTTATATGTGTGTGTGTTTATGTACATAAGTATATGTGTATATATGTGTATATGTGTGTATATATGTGTTTGTAATATGTATGTGTGTGTAGTTGTTTCGGCATGGGTATATGTACATGTAGCATGTGGAGGTCAGAGCTTAATGTTAAGTGTTTTCCTCAATTTCCACTTTTATGTTTTTGAGACAGGTCGACTCCCTGTAATTAGAACTCACCTGCCTTAGCTGGTTTGGCTGTCTGCAAGCCCAGATATTCTCCCGTCTCTCCCTCACAAGCTCTGGGATTAGAGGCACTTGCCAGAGAACCTGGCTTTTATCTGTGGACCAAAGATTAAATTTAGATTTTCATTTTTGTGTAGCAACCTCTTTACCCCAGCCCCTCCAGACTATTCTTTTTAAAGTTACTGTGTGATGAGGATAACTAGATTCTGCTTTGATTATTAAATGGACCTCCATATTTATTTATTAGTTATACTTTTGTTGGTTGAGTGGTTTTTTTTTTTAATAGTTTCCCTTTTCTACTTCAGTGGGAATGCCCCTGTAGTAGATCCCTAGAAAGGGCACTAACCTGACAGCAGGAGAGAAGCAGCTTCTACTGGCTCTGCAGCCTGGAGGCTCCTCTGTTGGTGTTTTTTGGTTTTAAAGGCTCTTGTTTGTAGAAAGAAGATTCATCTGTTTGGCACCAAAAGACTCTTGCAGCTTTAAAGTCTGATATACTGGTTTTGTTCGCTTGTTTTGTTCTGTTCTGTTCTGTTCTGTTTTGTTTTGTGTAGTATGAAGCCACAAATGTTATAGTAGAAGCCCTGGGTTTTAATGAACATCACAATTAATTCCTTTTTATGGAAAGGCACTATCTCTCAGGATTATGAAGTTGTATACCTCCTATTTCTTACAAAAAAATTTTTTAACTTAAATAAGAGGTATTCTTCAATGATTTCTTTGTGTCTAATTCCAAGGGAAAAAAAAAGCCACTGGACTAGGATAGATGTGGGAAGAGCTGCATAAAATTTAAAGTACAAAATAAACTTTGGGTAGAAACAGGTTGGAAGTTACTCCTGCCAGGATATGTACAATATCCAAGCTGAGGGACCCAAGGTGAGTTTCATGAACTGCATTTGGCTCATGGATGGGGAGATAGCTCAGGCAACAAAATGCTTGTCTTAGAAGCCTAAGGACCTTAGCATGACCCTCAGAACCCATGCAGAAACACCAGGCATGGTGGTGTACGCTTGTACTCCCACTGGTGCAGAAATAGAGGTAGGCAGATCCCCGGGGCTTACTGGCAACCAGTCTAGTCTAATTGCTAAGCTCCAGGCCAACAAGATGCCCTGTCTCAGAGGAGGCAGATCGTATCATCTCTGAGGATTACACTCGGGCTTCTCCTTTGCCCTCCATAAGTACACGCATGCCATGCATACACGTATACACCCCACTCCTTTATGAACAGGCGCGCGTTCAGTCATTAAACACAACTGTACCAACGACAGCAGAATCGTGTCCAGCGCAGAAGGCAAAGAACATTTTTGTCTAAACAAAGTTCTGAGTTTTATTTGGTACAGATGAGTTTTAATGTCTGAGCCATCAGATCCCAATTTTAATTTTTTAAAAAAGAACTAAACCATTTCTTGCCCACATAATTTGAGGTTGTTTTCCAATTCAGAGCTATGAGCTAGACTCAACTTTACTACTCTAGATAAATTCAATTTATGTGTTATCCTAAAATGCCCCAGGCAGAGCTACCACCTACCACGGCTTTCCCCACCGTAACTTATCTGCTGTGTTCCAGCACTCTCTTGGGCAATGCAAGTTTCAAAGGATTTCACACTGTGGGACCACAGATAAGAAGGTCTTAGGCTTATGTAGACAATAAATACTGACCACAGTAAGGTGTCATTTCCCACCCCAGATGTGGTATGAACTGAAAAGGGAACTTCCTTCTGGCTTATCCAAAGACTTTATGTCATTTAAAATTACTCCACTCTGGCATCCTGTTTCCCCAACTCCACAATCAGCTTGGTTTGTTTATTCATTTGAAGACTCGAGTTCACCTCATCTGAGATTCTTTTCTACCTGAAATATTAAGCAGAGATTCTAAACATTCACCTTGTATGGTATACAGCATGTAGAAACTTCCTCCTGTGCAAGGACTAACTAACCAGGCAATGTTGCCCTCCTAACATGCTTTTCTCTGAGTTCAATGGTACCATCTAGTAAGCTTTTTAGACAGTGGTCGTACTCCAGACTGTACTCTGATGCCTTTAGTTAGCCAGATGTGCACTTGTTACTAGGGATTAGGAAACCGTAAAGAAATTAGGGCAAACATTATATGCTGTAATGCTATGTACTACAGAAAATGTAACCAAAGTAACACAAAACAAGAGGGCCAGATAGAGATTTCCAGCAAAAAAAATCATCTGGTTTAGTGGTCTCTTTGCCAGTGTGAAGTGTCACTGTGCACGACAGCCATGTTTCTACCGGAGCCTTAGAAAAATAGAGTTCAAGTATGAATTGTGGTGTAGATTAGAGGGCTCTTATCAATGGAACCATAATGTTTGCTATATTGTACCTATAGAGCTATGCACTAGGTCATAGATTCGCCCGAAGTATACGTCAGTGTTGTTTGTATGCACTTGTAGGAGATTTAGAAATGTTTGTACTGCTGGGCAGCTTCTACATTTGAGGTACTCTGATAACACCATAGGCAATGAAAACCATTTAAGCATCGTCATGCAATGGAATTCGGCATCTACCCCCTTCCTATACACACACACACACACACACACACACAGAGAGAGAGAGAGAGAGAGAGAGAGAGAGAGAGAGAGAGACAGAC